>NC_064628.1:29669836-29839836 GCF_023864275.1 Schistocerca cancellata
TGTGAGACTGCCAGGGAGTGCACCCTGATGCCATCTATTGGCGAAACTGGGAATTAGCGCTGCCTGTCAGACACTGCACTAAGCTCTCGGAGTCAAATGTGTTCTTTTCCTTGGTAATTATAAGTTATTACTGTATAATTTAATGTTGTAAAGCGCTAGTAGTAAATTATTATGACTGGTATGGACTCCAGGGTAGTAAATATAAATATTCTTAAATACTAAATGATTTTGGTAAAAAGGTGGTAGGGGAACGCCCCCACTCTTGGTGATACGAGCATAGCTAGGGGTAGCTGGAGACACAGGGACTGAACAATGGAATGGCCTGGGGAGTGTTGACGTGATCGGATGTGCGTAACTGTGCTCACGCAAAAGTGATTGTGCAACAGCGAAGAGGCGAATATCGTCGCCGTTTTTGGAGTAAAACGCGACGAATGGGTGTTGAAGCCGCCTCTATGCCACTGGGGCTGATTGTAAGAGTTCCTGTGCCCAGATTTTATGGCGGACGTGCAGTAGCTTATACGAGTGCTACAGCTCATAGTTCCAGCCGCCATTAAGGGCATGAGGCGTGAAGAGCTGCATTAGCCACATGCATCTCACCACCAGCACCGACACGTCTACCCAAGGCAAGACTGCTTGCAATTGTTAAGTCGAACTTTGTATACATGTAAAAGGAGAATACCAGTTTTCTTTTATGCAAGTGCAGAGGACAGAATATAGTAATGAGTAAAATTACGACACATGTTGTTCATTGTAAAGTGTAGTAACCTCAAACATAGTATAGTGAAATCAGACTGAGGCCACCATCGCCTCTTTCATTTACAATTCGTTTGGTTGTAGAATACTTTAGCGTATAAGAATGTTGAAAAGAGCAATGGTCACACCAGAATGAGTCGCCTATTTACAGTTACTTAAATTTTTCTGAGCAACCTTTCAAGTAAAGTCACTTAACTAATTCTGTATCAATGGTCCAAAGAGTAATATCCAAAATCATTAAATAAGTTGAAGGATAGAATTTTGTTAACCGAAGTTGCATAACCTGTCTTGGTAGTAATTACCAAGCCAACTCACAGAAATTGAGAGAGTATTTGCTTTGTAGAATCATCTAGAATGATCAGAAATAGTAATATTCAGAATTAAGTTTAAATTCAACTCAAGCCATTTCACTTCGAAACGAGCCCAAAAATTGATTTATTCTTTTGCTCCTTCAGAGCTGGCGACCGTAGTTATAAGTATTTTCAGGAGGATTCGACGGTAAGTCTGCTGCTCTCGTCGTGCTGATAGGATTATCCACTGCTGCTAGCAGTGGTGATTGGATACATAAGCTCACTACCAAGTTAAGTGGGTCAGGTAGGCAGTGTTACCGTGTGAACTGTAGGGCACTGTAGGCCGTGGATCGAACCCGTTCAATCATCACAGCTCTTAGGGAAATAGTCCGGTTAGGAGTATACTAATCATTAGGTAAATACTGGCGAGTAACGGTCAAAAATGTATACGCAAGTGAATTTAGCAAGGTCCACGTAGCACCTAGTTAATGTGGTGCAATGGCGAGGGTAGGAGTGGAGTAAAAGTGAGCTGAGCTTGTGGCAGCTGTGCTGGATTCAAATATTAACTACGTGAATTCACTACTGCCTCTTACCATTGGGACTGAGCTATTTACAGTTAAAATACGTAGCAGTAAGCGCAAAGGCGTGACAGCTACAAGTCCGTATTGGTTTTATACATACGGAATTGGGAAGTGGGTCATTCCGTCAGTGGAGGGGGTTAAAACAACCGAGTCAGTGGAGAACATACCCCATTTACTGATGGAAAGATTCAGCGGTTCGGTCGCATGTGGCGACCGTGACAGGACTAACCAAGTTTGTAGAATAATGGCTGCAATAAAAGTGTTTTATATAAACTTGTAGTTTCAAGAAAATTTTAAATTTAAATTTCTGTTGTAGACAAATATACCACAATTGGTAAGTTCAAGACGACAACCTGCAAAGCAGCAAAAGAAAGTCCAATAGTAGGAGTTAAACAAGTAATACTTGGTTTAATAAACATTTCTATTAGGCACGAAATACAGCAGCATAAGATGGAGTCGAATAGTAACAAGCAAGACGCAAACATTACAAGGTCAGACCCAGAATTAGGGACCATAGATACTGTTGTAGGGTTGGAAAATCTTATAGATGAATCCACACCCATAAGACAGGAGGAACGGGAAGTGAAACCAAAGGTAGTGAAAAGTGAACCCAATGTATCTGTGGATGCAAGTCACATGGGAGAGGATGTGGAATTAACAAGTTTGTTAAATAGGATGATGGCGCAAATTCAAGAAGGGAATGCTAGTTTGAAAGCAGAAATGGCTAGTCATATATCCCAATTGGATGAAAACCTATCTGGTAAAATAAAAGCCAATTTAGATATTTTGAATACGCAAAGCCAACGTATCACAGAGGTAAACAAATCAGTAAATAGCATTAGGGCTGAAATAACAAATGTTCCGAGAAAAGTCACAGAAATAGAGAAAAGATTTGATACCGAAATTCAGAGAATAGAGAAATCAGTGGAACCTTTGGTTAGTGAAAAATTAGAACCGATAATTGAAAGTAAATTACAGGTGATAGTACCAGTTCTAAAGAAAGAGATTGTTAAAGAAACGGCAGCTGATATTGAAACACTGCGCAATACCATGTTGAGTTTTGATGCATGTGTGCAGGAGCAGGAAAATACACTGCGTAATGAGATAAAATTATTAAGTCAGCAAGTTCAGAATCAGACGTTTCTTAACTGTAGTGGTATCCCATTGGTAATGCAAAAATCGGAAATACTGAGTAGGGAGGAAAAATACGATCCTCAAAAGAAACAAGGTGGATGGAATCCAATGGATTTTATAAAAAATTGTGAACGTGTCTTACCAACAGACATGTCGGATAAAGAAAAAATTAATTTAGTAATAGACGCTTTAGCAGGTCATGCTAAACGTTGGGGATTGAATTTGGATATCGACAATTTGAAGTTTACAGACTTCAAAGAAAAGTTCCTTGAGGAATTCTGGAGCACACAACAGAGAGATAGGTTGTGGAGAGAATTCGTTGTCGCCAGAATGCCAGAACATGGGCGTGGGCTCATGAAAGAATACTGTGAAGGATGGTTCAAGCGTTTGGAGTATCTTAAAGATCGTAGATCAGAATCGGAGATTGTGTGGGAGTTGTGGAAAAAGCTACCTGACGATTCAAAGCGTTATGTAGGAGGCACTCATCGAACATTCGATGAATTTTTAGAAAAAATCGAGAATGAAGATAGGTGGCGTGAAACTAGAGAGTTTCGAGGTTTCAGAAATCAGAATGGAATAGTAAAAGGTGGTAGGAATGAACCGCAAATTAACATGATGAGAGAAAGAGGTCAAGAAGGTAACTCTCAGCGAGGGAGAGGACACTATCAGGGAAACAGGATGCATTATCAAAATCAGGAAAACTAAATACCGCGCAGGTCAAGGGCCTAACGCGCGCGGAAAGAAAGGAATGGCCCAAATATAGGGAAGATCGGAGTAGGCAGTACTATAGTAGGATAGTGCGTCGTTCGCCTGAAGAGCAGTTACATAAACGAAACTTTGCGAAGTATAATTCAGGGACACAAACAGAGGAGAGAGAGCAGGGAGGAATTATTAAGGGAAATGAAGTAGGAAAAGAATATCGGTCGGATGTGAAGGCTCACGTGAATGAAAGAAGTACAATTCGAGGTCAGAGTGACGAATTGATGAAGGAAGAGTCAGAGAAGGCGTTGTTTGTCGGTAGGGATGGCAACTGTGCAGAGAGGCAGGGGCAAGGGAGGAGTGATGTGACTTATGGTAAAAGGTTCGTACGTTAATGTGGTGCAATGGCGAGGGTAGGAGTGGAGTAAAAGTGAGCTGAGCTTGTGGCAGCTGTGCTGGATTCAAATATTAACTACGTGAATTCACTACTGCCTCTTACCATTGGGACTGAGCTATTTACAGTTAAAATACGTAGCAGTAAGCGCAAAGGCGTGACAGCTACAAGTCCGTATTGGTTTTATACATACGGAATTGGGAAGTGGGTCATTCCGTCAGTGGAGGGGGTTAAAACAACCGAGTCAGTGGAGAACATACCCCATTTACTGATGGAAAGATTCAGCGGTTCGGTCGCAGACTCCATTATCAAATAATCTATTGAAATACGCATTGGGGGAAATCTAATGAACCGTGACAGTGGTTACCAATTGAATACCGCATGGAATCCCGTCATCTCCGAAATTTGCTCGAGACCATGACTCCAGAAGACTCCGATAGCCGCGGCCAGCAACAATACCGACGGCAGCTGAGTCTCGCAGTTCCACCAGCGAGGGCGCTGCCGCTGGGCGGTGTGGCCCTACTGTCTCCACGACTGTAACGCGTGCGCGGCGGTACTATCAGCACAGTATGTAAGCTGGAGCGGAGAGCATCTTCGAGTCACCCTCCACAACACCAACTCCCATATCTTTTATCCCACGGCTGGCGTCCCCCAGGGTTCTGTCCTCTCCCCTCTCCTTTATCTCTTGTATACAGCTGATATGCCCAAGCCACCCCCACCAGTCCACCTTCTCCAGTATGCTGATGACACCGCCTTCCTTGCTCTCTATCCTACCCTTCAACGGTCTCAACGTACCCTCCAAACCCACCTTAACCAGTTCCCCACTTGGTGTAACCAGTGGTTCCTCCGTCTCAACCCCTCCAAAACCCAGACAATCATCATAGGCCGCACCACTCGCTCCTTTCGCCCCCATGATTTCTACCTCACCCTTTATGGTCGTCCTATCCAACTCACCCCTACCCTGAAATACCTTGGCTTCACCCTTGACCGACACCTCACCTGGACCCCTCATCTCCTGACCATCCAGCAGAAAGCCCATTCCCGCCTCCGCCTTCTGAAACTCCTGTCTGGCCGGACATGGGGATTGCATCCTTCTACCATCCTCCACACCTACAAATCCCTCATCCGTCCTATCCTCTGTTATGCCAGCATTGCCTGGATCTCCGCCCCCACCCACTTTTACAAGGCCCTCCAAATCCTTGAACACCATGCGCTCCGCCTTGCCTTCTGTATCCGCCTTCCTTCCCCCACACGGCTCCTGTATGAACTGATCCCCTTCCCCCACCTCCTCCTGTTCGTCCAACATCTCCGCATCCTTTACATTGTTTGCAGGCTTGATCCCCCCCACCCTCTGGTTTCCTCCTTCCTCTCCACCCCCCGCCCGTTGCCGCGCCTCTATCGCTGTATCCCTCCCTCTCTCCACCTCCACACCCTCCATCTCCTTCATCAGGGCAATTTCCAAGCCTCCCCCTCCCGGATGACGAACTTCGCCTTGACATCTACCCTTCCTTCCAACTATAACCTGGCCTTGTTCCCCCCCCCTCCCCAGGGCCCCCTTTTCCTCTTTCCTCCTTCTCCCAGAGCGGATTTTCCTCCGTCCCCCCTCCCCTGAGACCCTGAACCACATACTTGCCTCTCTCCTTCCCACATCCCTCCCTACCTGGCCCTCTTCCGCGCGCCCCCCGCTCTCCTCCCCCATCTCTTCCCCTCCCTCCCTTCTTCAGGTCTCCCTCATCTCCTAGCGCCTGGCAGATCCTCTGTATTGATCATCATCAGTGTGCCACATCAGTGTTGTGTTTAGTGCTGTTTCTCGTGTGCGTCAAGAGGTGTGATTTTAATTGTGTCCTGCCTTGAGGTTCGCCGTCAGTGTTACGTTATGTGCTATGCCATCTGTCGCTACCTTTATGCTCCAGTCATACTGTGTCTTGTGTTGTCTTAACCGTCACAATGTGTGGCTTTTTGTGTGTGCTACTTTTAAACAGTTTTTTTTATTTCCATTTTACAGTCACCCCGGTTTTTTCTATTGCCTTCCATGTTGTTCCCCCCTTTTTATATCTATATTCACCTTATTCTCTCCTTTGCTGTTTTTAAATGTCTTCTATTGTTTTGTTCTATGTCTTTCGGCTGAAGAGCAGCGCCTATGCTGCTGCCAGCCCGGCCCCATGGGGAATTGAAATACAATAAAGGAAAAAAAAGAAAAAGCATCATCGTCAGTCCTTGTTCGGCTCACCTGAAGATGGCTGGCAGTTGTCCAGCTGGAATATCGTGCAATGAAGTTTACGACGATTGGCTGCAAGCACGAAACCTTTTTGAACAGTTGATTCGCCTGGATAATTTCAAATTTTATCAGGAGTTTGACTCTTGATGAAAGAGGGCAGTAGTTTTACTAGTTCAGCGACACGAGGTGTATTTAACAGTAAAAACATTAGACTTTCAGATCATTGTGTGACTTTCGAGCGGAACGAAAAGAATATACCTATTTCGTACCTTGAACATGTCGGGTGCTGTACCTCCAAAACAGCAGGTGTGGGGAGCATTTCCCTTCCGCTTTCATCTAACAAATCTCCTGCGGAAAGTCACTGTTTGTCTGCGGAAGCGTATGGACAACATACTCTGTCGCAAACAATGTGACTAATTTCGATGATTGAAAGATAACGATTTTAAGGTGAGTGACAAAGTGCGTCGCCGGCCGGGGTGGCCGAGCGGTTCTAGGCACTACAGTCTGGAACCGCGCGACCGCTACGGTCGCAGGTTCGAATCCTGCCTCGGGCATGGTTGTGTGTGATGTCCTTAGGTTAATTAGGTTTAAGTCGTTCTAGTTCTAGTGGACTGATTACATCAGAAGTTAAGTCCCATAGTGCTCAGAGCCATTTGAACCATTTTGAACAAAGTGCGTCCTGTTCGCTGTGGTGTTTCCTGAGCTGCTGCAGCCGCTCAGACGGTGAGATTTGAACGCTACGAAGCACAGTTACGCAATCTGAATCCCTCACTTAAGGACAAATACCGGCAATATGCTCAGAGATACGAGAAAGTCATCCTGCATAGGATGTTTTACTCCACTCGCCTGATTCACCGATCATCGGCCATTCATTTGGATCTTTGCAGTATGACCTGACTGTACAACACTTCACACCTTTCAACGACCTGTAAAAATGGTTCAATGAGTGGATCGCCTCAAAAGAACCGGATTCTCTTTTTCTTATCGTGGACCCATTTGTTATTGTAAGAGTGGGAAAAAGTTGTACCAGCCGAACGATCGAAAGGCCTCTTGAGGCCGACATTGCTGTTCAACATACAGGCATCTGCAGATTCTGAAACCTACTAGGGCTGGTATGGAGGAGATGAACCGACCACACGACTACTGACACTAGGTACACCTCTGACAAGTTATCGAGGGTCATCTTACGATTCAGAGTTGGACCAAGGATACTCTAGCAGCCAGTACAAAAGCATTTCAGGCTGGGTAACGGCCTCACATGCTCGCCGGTAACCCCCTATGGGTGAAGGACAATAACACGTCACCTGGGTATGCAGGAGATACGGAAATGGGTCGACAGACGTCAACTAGAATCCAACAGCTGAATGAAACATCAGGGCAGGCTGGCGTGGAAGATTTACGACTAGTAAAAATTGTGAATAAATGATTTAACTCTGATAACATTCAGATTCAACGGCATGGACAGTGTCTTGAAAGGAGGCTATAACTTGAGCATCAACAAATGCAAAACGAGGATAATCGAATGTAGTCTAATTAAATGAGGTGATTCTGACGGAATTAGGTTAGGAAATGAGACACTTAAAGTAGTAGATGAGTTTTGATATTTGGGGAGCAAAATAACTGATGATGGTCGAAGTAGGGAGGATATAAAATGTAGATGGGCAATGGCAAGGAAAGCGTTTCTGTAGAAGAGAAATTTGCTAACATCGAGTATAGATTTAAGTGTCAGGAAGTCTTTCCTCAAACTGTTTGTATGGAGTGTAGCTTGGTTCAAATGGGTCTGAGCACTATGGGACTTAACATCTGAGGTCATCAGTACCCTAGAACTTAGAACTACTTGAATCAAACTAACCTAAGGACATCATACACATCCATGCCCGAGGCAGGATTCGAACCTGCCACAGTAGCGGTAGCGCGGTTCCAGACTGAAGCGCCTAGAACCGCTCGGTCACTCCGGCCGGCGGAGTGTAGCCTTGTATGGGTGTGAAACGTGGACGATAAATCATTAAAGAAAGAAGAGAATAGAAGCTTTCGAAATGTGGTGCTACAGAAGAAAGCAGAAGATTAGATGGGTGGGTCACTCAACTAATGTGAAGGTACGGAATAGAATTGGGGAGAAGAGGGATTTGTGGCACAACTTGTGTATAAGAAGGGATCGGTTCGTAGGACATCTTCTGAGGCATCAAGGGATCACCAGTTTAGTACTGGAGCCGGCCACTTTGTCCGAGCAGTTCTATGCACTTCTGTCCGGAACCGCGCGTCTGCTTTGGTCGCAGGTTCGACTCCTGCCTGGGGCATGGATGTGTGTGATGTCCTTAGGTTAGTTAGGTTTAAATAGTTCTAAGTCTAGGGGACTGATGACATCAGATGTTAAGTCCCATAATGCTTAGAGCCATTTGAAACATTTTAGTACTGGAGGGCAACTTATGGGGTAGAACCCATAGAGGGAGACCAAGAGACGAATACACTAAGCGGATTCAGAAGAAAGTAGGGAGCAGTAGTTACTTGGAAATAAAGAAGCTTGCACAGGATAGAGTAGCATGGAGAGCTGCATCAAACCAGTCTTTGGACTGAAGAGCACATCAACAACAACAACAACATCTAAGATGTTTCACAGGTTTCCAACACATATCCTGACTTCAGGAAAAGGTGTCTCCCTTCGGCCTTCTTTAATAATAATTGGTTCAGTTTCCTCCTTTATTGTTTTCTCTCGATAATGTGGCGTAACCGCATTTCGAAACCCCTGTTTTTAAATCTTCTCCATATTTTTCTGTGACACTTTAATTTTGATTTAACTTTTCAGCTTTAGGCTGTAAGTGGTTATTGAATACTCTGAAGAATCTGGTAGAACACAAACACTTTCATTCCGTAGGGAGCATATTGTGCTCATGTGGGAGCGATGTAGATGATGAAACGTCCCCTTAGAAAAATTAATGAATTACTCTGTTGGTAAACCTCTTACAATATTTTCTTTTCAAACAGCTGAGCACAACTGAACGTATTCAGACATTTCTCACTTTACTTATTCTGATCATCACTAAATTGACACACAATATTTCTAGCGCAGTGAAACCCGTAAATTCGTGACAAACAAATTGGTTGTACTATCAGGACTTTCGCGCAATTATTTAAGTGGTGGCCGGCCGGTGCGGCCGTGCGGTTCTAGGCGCTTCAGTCTGGAACCACGTGACCACTCCGGTCGCAGGTTCGACTCCTGCCTCGGGCATGGATGTGTGTGATGTCCTTAAGTTAGTTAGGTTTAAGTAGCTCTAAGTTCTAGGGGACTGATGACCACAGATGTTAAGTCCCATGGTGCTCAGAGCCATTTGAACCATTTAAGTACTAGGCAGAATGATCGATGAATTGAACTGATATTTCTTGCCTTATGTAATTAATTCCGAATAGAGTTGCGCTAGGCGGCGGGCTATACTACAGCGTGTTTCTCTCCCTGTTGTGTTAGGGCATTGGTATTAATCATAAGTAAAAATAACAATCGTCCTAGTAAAAATAATAATAATTGTTATTATTATTATTATTATTATTATTATTATTATTACATTAACTTAAAAACAGCTTACAGTATAATTTCCGAGAGTTCTGGAGGAATGATTGTCATTTGGCGTCTGTGTAGTGTACAGATACCAGTAATTACAGTAACGAGGACTCTATCACTCTTTATTAAGGGCATTATTACTCACGAATACAGTAATTATAGAACGAGCTTACGGAATCCAATACTAAAATTTGCAGACTTAAAAGGTCACGCTTGACGGCTTTTTGAAATGTTTCCACAGACACAGTGCGCATTCTGTCTGTGTAAATATAAAACGCGAGTTGAGTTTAAGTTATTAGTGTATGAAATAATATCTGGAACTCGAAAGCTGCGTAGACGATTCCATGGAGAAATGTTGAACGTATTATAACATCTCTCTGGACTACATGACGATGCGGCTCTGAAAATGAGAAAGCAAGTGCAAAGGGCGAAGAGAAGGTCCCGAGAAGAAACTACACGGAGATACACGCTGATGAAATGGGAAATCTACATAATGAAGTTTATAACTTTGTTACAGTGATGCCTAATTCAGAATCTATGAAGAGAACTATGATTCGTCGATGGAGTCAAGAGCGGGGGAACCAACAAGAGCCTAAGAACTCTTATGAAATTGATCTTCATGAAGATCTCTTAAAAATGGGAGATGGCAGAAGTTTTCTTCTGGAAGACGATAGATTAGAGGTGAGAATAATGATTTTTAGTGGAAGCAAAGGAAAAGAAAGTTTAAAAACATGTTCCCATTTTTTTATGGATGGAACATTTAAGAGATGCAGCAAGCAGTTTGCACAGATCTACACCATACACGTAGACTTAGGACCCGATTAAAGAAACAACCATTCTTCCTACTGTATTTGCACTGTTCCCTAATAAGATGAAAGACACATATGTTCGTCTGTTTCGTTTGATAAAAAAGGCAGTCTCTGAGTGGTGTCCTAAACAAGTAAAGGTGGACTTTGAGGCAGCTGCGATATCGGCCATTCGTCAAATTTTTCCCACAACTGAAATAAATGGATTCTATTTCCATATGAAGAAGAGTTTATGGAGAAGAATTCGAATTCTCGGTCTAACTGAGGAGTACCACTAGAACGAGGATTTAAGACTTCACGTCAGCATGTGTGCAGCGCTGGCAGTTGTAAAACCGGTGGACGTAAGCAATGGATGGATTGAGATTCATGTAGAAGCTCCTGATAACGGGAGGTTCTCTCAATTTTTTGACTACTTTGTGGATAACTGGCTAGAGAATGAGGATATCACAATAAAAATGTGGGACTGTTACGGAAAAAGGCACCGAACGACGAATGCTGTTGAAGGGTGGCACAACAAAATCAATAGTATTATTGGAAACCCTCACCCTAGAATCAACTGTTTGGTGGAGTGCTTCAAAAAGGAAGCAGAGCTCACAAACTGCATGCACATGAAATTGGAAATGAATCTTGAAGGTAAGAAGAGAAAGAAGAAGTACTTGAAGCTGGACGACAGGATAGAGAGAATCGTAAAGAATTATGAAGAGACTGGCATCATTAGGCCTTGCTTTAAAGCCATTGCCCATATTCAGAAACTGGAGTAAAATACGCTAAAAATAGTGTATTAAAAATTATGACGACCACTGAGTCCTCGCAGATTACTGAGATAAAATTATCAAAACACTGAAGCAGCATTATTGGAGCTAATATTAAGTTGTAATTGTAAATAGAGTGTACATTAGTTCAGCGTGTTTAGGCTGATGTTACACACGCCAGAATGGTAAATGGTCATTCATCATTTTGACGGTCCAAAGCCTGTGCAAAGTGTGATGCGAATCAGGCTTTAATGTAAAAATTAAAAAATGTTTCAAGCCTCACAAAAGTATTCCTATTGTTGTCACGTTAAGATAACTGTTTTCTACCTTCCAATATTATGACCATACTATTAAATAATTGTGAGTTCTACAATAATTTTCTGAAGCTTCAGAATCGCAACTATCACCTAAAATATCATGGTTTGTTAAACTGATAGTATACGCTTTTGTAAAAGAAAATGGGGAACTGAACCTTTGAATTGTACCTAAAATTGACATCCCAAAACTGATCTGATCCTAAGGTTGACAATTTTGGCACCTCAATTTTTTTTTTAAGTTTAGCTGCAAACATTTATAGTAGATGTAAATCTACTTAAGTACATTTAGGTATAGTCCTTCAAAAATTAAAATTTCTTGCTAAATTATTGATTATCTTTAAACAGGTCAGTAAAAGCAAGGAGCTTACTACTGAAAATTAATTGTTACTAAAGAACATCAGAATCAAACGTATTAGACCTACTTTTCTTATACATTAGAGACTTTTTGAAAAGATATTTCATCATTTCCTCTGTCACTGACAGTGCAATTTCAGTTGCTTTGCAACACCAGGGATATCTACTCCTAAATTATGTTTGCAGCTGTTCTCATTTCGAATTCGGGAATATTTACTTCGACTTCTTTGGTGAAGGAATTTCGGAAAATGCATTTACGAACTCCACTTTAGTGGCACTGTCATCAGTAACATTACCGTCGCTGTCGCGCAGTGAAGGTACTTACTGAGCCTTTCCGCTGGTTTACTTAACATGGGACCAGTATCTCTTTGGATTTTCCGCCACATTTCTAGAGCGAGTTTCGTTGTGAAAACTATTAAATGCATCTCGCATTGAAATCCGAGCCTCAGTAAAACTTCACCATTTTGCGTTCGTCTAAATTATACGTGCCTTTTGCGGAGCTCCTGCAACAGCTTTCTGTCGTGTTTTGTGTACCGAATACCTCGAGTGCTGTTGATACTATTTCTTTGAACTTAAGCCACATATGGTCTTCATTCACATAGTTTGGAAGTATTGGAGACTATCTCTTACAAAGACGTCACCCGAATTTTTAGCTGCTTTTATAAATAGATATATTTCGCGTTTAGTTTTGGTGAATTTCTTTGTTACGGAAGTGAGCCTCACTACGACTGCGTGTTCACTAATCCCTGTGTCCGCCGTGATGCTCAGGATTATTTGTGGCTAAGAGGTCAAGTGTGTTTTCGTAACCATTTACAATTTGAATGGCCTCGTCAACTAACTGTAAAAAATAATTTAAAAAAAGCATTTAGAACAATTACGGAAGTTGTTTTCTATTTACAATAGGGTACATGAAAATGTATTTTTGTCAACATGCGGAAAATAGATTGAAGTAACTGCCAACTATAATTGTATGATTAGGGTACCTATTTGCGATGAGACTCAAGTTTTCTTTGAACTGTTCAGCAACTGTTTCATCTGAGACAGGGGTCGGTAAAAGGAGCCAGTTATTAATGTATTCCGGTTGTCGAATATAACCTCTGCCGATTCTAAGTCACAGGAACTATCTGCTTCAAAGTCGATTGTGAGCTTACATGATTTTTCCTTAAGTTGTCCTTCTTGTTTCTGTTGTAGTGTAGATAATTACAATTACGGCTTTTCCCTCCAGAACCTAAGATGCTTTCTCTGTGACCCTGTAAATACCAGAGCTAAACAATGTAGAACAACGTATGTTACAAGTGTAGCATTCTGTATTACTTCATTTCCTTTTTTCTAGCATTTTAGAATTGTAAGTCGACTTTAGATGATATGTCAATCATAGATGTTCTTATCTCTGTTTAGTGAAGGTGTTTTCAGCTATATTTTGAACATTGCCCCGCTACACTTTATTACCTAATGTTTTTAGAGAGTAAATTAATATGGAGTATATCGTTCTTCTTTTCAAACATTCACCTACCCATTTATTCTTTCCCTATTGTCTTTTAGGTATGCAGTTGCAGTAATTAAAGTAGGTACAAATGCAGTGGCCAAAAAGAAATGATTAGTGTACATTCGCATTCTCGTTACATCGTTCCTTTCTTGTTGCTCGTACTGTTTCTATCGCAATCAGTAAGCGTGAAAAGAATCTACCATGCAGACAGAGGAATCAATATTTATACTTGGCAGAACTAATTACATACTGACATAATCGTCGGTATTGCTTTCGTTTACCAAAAGTTATAAATATTTCGATTTCGGAAAAGAAGCTCTGTATTTCGCTAAGATGTCGAAGAAGAAGGTCCCTTACGTACTGGTTGTATCGAGTAAGATGTGGAGACGGCGGTTTGAAAGCGGACAGAGGTACTACGGGGAAGGGGATCGCTATTCAAGCTACCTGGCGAAGGGGCAAGTGTGGTGAATGTCCGGCGTGGCAAATGTCCGGCGTGGCAAATGTCTGGCATTCAAGTTACAGCAACCCTGCCAAAAGACGATTAACAGGTTAAACTAAGAATCTATCAAGAATTCGGACATTATGGTATATGTCTCCGGTTTTATAATAGATGATGTCTTTGAGAACCGCGCGGTTGATTTCCATCCCCATGTCTGGTTAATTCAAGCATGTGCTCCGACTACAATGACCATGGTGTGCCGATGGGACGTTAAAACTCTATCCTTCATTCTTCTCTTTCCTCAGATCTCTTACTTTTTCAGTTTCCCTTAAATTTTCGCTGTACAGCATACCACATCATAGTCTATGCGTCAGATTTCTTCGATGGTGCCACATGCTTTCAAAAATACGTTTTACAACATGGTGCATTGTCTATGGCAGAATCTGCTTGCTCGTCCGTCCGCAACTTCGTGGTCGTGCGGTAGTGTTCTCGCTTCCCACGCCCGGGTTCCCAGGTTCGATTCCCAGGGGGGTCAGGGATTTTCTCTGCCTCGTGATGACCGGGTGTTGTGAGCTGTCCTTAGGTTAGTTACGTTTAAGAAGTTCTAAGTTTTAGGGGACTGATGACCATAGATGTTAAGTCCCATAGTGCTCAGAGCCATTTGAACCATTTTTGCTCGCTCGTCCGCACTTGTAGCTGTAAACTAAGTGGAGAAGGTGAGCCGTGTTTAGCACGTATATGAAAGGTGCAGCTGCAATACTTTTGTGTGAAGAATAAGATCTCAACTCTAATAACTTGCAATTTAAACCCAATCGCCGCGAAGACGTCCGCTCCAAAGACAGAAACCATCGTCACTTCTGTTGCCAGATCCTTAAAAAAAAAAAAAAAAAAAAAAATCTGTCGCAGAAAAGCATTAGTCATACGCAACCAATTTGGATAATTGTAAGTTAAATATGTCGTGTATGTGGAAACTGGAGCTTTATCACAGTATGAAGAACAATCACAGGCCAGCTGCAGAATTTTACTCGCTCAGTTTTTGAAGCTCTTCCTCTTCAATAAATCGATCATTTTTTTCTGAAATTGGAATCATTTGTTTGTCCGTACATATATATACCACATCTACCGATTTTCGCGCTATTCGGATAATTCCTTCATGGTGCTTTGTGTTTTTTTTAATTTTTCATTTCATTTTATTTTAGAGTGTAATATAACGTGGAGCACTATACCCAGGGAAAGAGTGTTGGAAAGCGGGCGCAAGAATTCTGGTGCGCCGTTCTAAGCAAGGTCATAATGGAGTTGGTGTGCTTGCCTTCCTTAGGCCTATTATGAAGCGTCAGGTGTGTATCTGTTCTGTGCGTGTTACTGTGATAAATGCCGGTTCAGTGTACTGTCATGTTTGTATTGTTGTGGATGAAGGGAAGGGAGAGGATGAAACGCGTTGCTGGTATAGGCTACTCAAATAGCACCATGCGGCCGCTGACCTACACGGACTAGCAACGTGCCCTCTGATATCCTATTGCCGGCCAAGTTCTGGCCGCCCCAGGATTCGAACCCGCTTATCTCAGAGTCGAGCACTATCGCACAAGTGCGCGTTAGCCATCTCGGCTACGGAGGTGTGTCGAGACGTGTAAAGCGACGTCAAATAACATCAATGTGTAATTGAGACCTTTCCGTAATTTTTAAGTATTTTACGTTGCGTCGGCCGAGGTGGCTGAGCGGTTCTAGGCGCTACAGTCTGGAGTCGCGTGACCGCTGCGGTCGCAGGTTCGAATCCTGCCTCGGGCATGGATGTGTGTGATGTCCTTAGGTTAGTTAGGTTTAAGTAGTTTTAAGTTCTAGGGGACTGATGACCTCATAAGTTAGGTCCCATGGTTCTCAGAGCCATTTGAACCATTTTGTTACATTGCCTCTGTACATCAACGATCATTAAATATGTTAGAACGGGGATGGATACATAGCATGAACACCAACGTTGTTCAGGGAAAGGACCGTGTGGAGCAACAATACTGGTTTAGATACCAGTCGGCCGCTGTGGACAAGAGGTTCTAGGCCCTTCAGTCCGCAACCGCGCTGCTACTACGGTCGCAGGTTCGACTCCTGCCTGGGGCATGGATGTGTGTGATGTCCTTAGGTACGTTAGGTGTAAGTAGTCCTACGTTCTAGGGGACTGATGACCTCATAAGTTAAGTCCCATAGTGCTCAGAGGCATTTGAATCATTTTGAACCAAACAATGTACTAGCCCGCTTGTCTTCACTGGAGGTATTTGAATCGGACGTCGTGTAGCATGGAAGTTAAACGTGGGCATTTTATCCTTAATGCATGTTGTTGAACTCCGTGAGTCTTCGTTTAAAGCGTTGTTGTTGTTGTGGTCTTCAGTCCTGATACTGGTTTAATGCAGCTCTCCATGCTACCCTATCCTGTGCAAGTTTCTTCATCTCCCAGTAGCTACTGCAACCTACATCCTTTTGAATCTGCTTAGCGTATTCATCTCTTGGTCTCCCTCTACGATTTTTATCCTCCACGCTACCCTCCAATGCTAAATTTGTGATCCCTTGATGCCTCAGAACATGTCCTACCAACCGATCTCTTCTTCTGGTCAAGCTGTGCCACAAACTTCTCTTCTCCCCAATCCTATTCAATACCTCCTCATTAACTATGTGATCTACCCATCTAATCTTCAGCATTCTTCTGTAGCACCACATTTCGAAAGCTTCTATTCTCTTCTTGTCCAAACTTTTTATCGTCCATGTTTCACTTCCATACATGGCTACACTCCAAACAAATATTTTCAGAAACGACTTCCTGACACTTAAATCTATACTCGATGTTAACAAATTTCTGTTCTTCAGAAATGCTTTCCTTGCCATTGCCAGTCTACATTTTATATCCTCTCTACTTCGACCATCTTCAGTTATTTTGCTCCAAAAATAGCAAAACTCCTTTACTACCTTATGTGCCTCATTTCCTAATCTAATTCCCTCAGCATCACCCGACTTAATTCGCCTACATTCCATTATCCTTGTTTTGCTTTTGTTGATGTTCATCTTATACCATCCTTTCAAGACACTGTCCTTTCCGTTCAATTGTTCTTCCAAGTCCTTTGCTGTCTCTGACAGAATTACGATGTCATCGGCCAACCTCAAAGTTTTTATTTCTTCTCCATGGATTTTAATACCTACTCCGAATTTTTCTTTTGTTTCCTTTACTGCTTGCTGAATATACAGATTGAATAACATTGGTGATAAGCTACAACACTATCTCACTCGCTTCCCAAACACTGCTTCTCTTTCATGCCAATCGACTCTTATAACTGCCATGTGGTTTATGTACAAATTGTAAATAGCATTTCGCTCCCTGTATTTTACCCCTGCCACCTCTAGCATTTGAAAAAGAGTATTCCAGTCAACATTGTCAAAAGCTTTCTCTAAATCTACAAATGCTAGAAACGTAGGTTTGCCTTTCCTTAATCTTTCCTCTAAGTCGTAAGGTCAGTATTGCCTCACGTGTTCCAGTATTTCTACGGAATCCAAACTGATCTTCCCCGATGTCGGCTTCTACCAGTTTTTCCACTCGTTTGTAAAGAATTCGTGTTAGTATTTAGTTTAAAGCGTAAGGTTGAATAAAAGCCGCTACCGGATATAGGTTGTTGAATCCTTCCTAGTCGTCAAATGTGGGTTGTGTAGGATACCTGATTTCTTGGATCGCTAGACAAACAATACAAACAAATCGTATTAATCATTTTTATTACTAAAAGTAAAGGCAATACTTAACTTTGAGTATTACGTAGATGTGTCGTAAGCAAAGGGCGGCGTACGTAATAATCAAGTTTCTTCAGTATAAACAACGCTATAGAGTAGAAGCGAAATTACTAGTCTTAAAGCTATTGTTGAACTCGCTAGTCTTTAAGTGTGCCGCGACGAGTAGGGCGCGGCGTTTATGTCCTCGTGGCGTAGAGGCCGCTACCGTCGCGATGTCGTCCTGGAGAGGGTCGGTCAGCGTGCCATTGGCTGACGTCTTCTTCACAGCCCTCTCTGCCCTCCAGTTCCCGACTGGCTTGCCGGCGCTTGACTTTACGCCGTAACAAAAGTGAAGGTGGTTCATCTAAATCACGACGGATTTCGAGATTATGCCTCACTGCTGTTTCTTATTTCCACATTCATTGTTGTTCAGTCCTTGATCTAAAAGGCAATGATTTACTCATGTCATTCTAAGTGACAAAGTGACGATAATTGAATGTACTTAAATGTAGACTGGATATTTAAATGGTAACTTCACGTTAGTCAGCAAGTAATCATTTCAAACACCGCCGAGACGTGGGTACTTAATGGAAAACGTGGAAGGGAGGACCCACCAATATAACTTCCTTTTCGCACAACCTATTTATCTAACAATATATAATAAATGGAATATTATATATATATATATATATATATATATATATATATATATATATATATATATATATATATAATAAATGGAATGTAGTCGAATTAAGTCGGGTGATGCCGAGGGAATTAGATTAGGAAATGAGACGCTTAAAGTAGTAAAGGAGTTTTGCTATTTGGGGAGCAAAATAACTGATGATGGTCGAAGTAGAGAGGATATAAAATGTAGACTGGCAATGGCAAGGAAAGCGTTTCTGAAGAAGAGAAATTTGTTAACATCGAGTATAGATTTAAGTGTCAGGAAGTCGTTTCTGAAAGTATTTGTTTGGAGTGTAGACATGTATGGAAGTGAAACATGGACGATAAATAGTTTGGACAAGAAGAGAATAGAAGCTTTCGAAATGTGGTGCTACAGAAGAATGCTGAAGATTAGATGGGTAGATCACATAACTAATGAGGAAGTATTGAATAGGATTGGGGAGAAGAGAAGTTTGTGGCACAACTTGACCAGAAGAAGGGATCGGTTGGTAGGACATGTTCTGAGGCATCAAGGGATCACCAATTTAGTATTGGAGGGCAGCGTGGAGGGTAAAAATCGTAGAGGGAGACCAAGAGATGAATACACTAAGCAGATTCAGAAGGATGTAGGTTGCAGTAGGTACTGGGAGATGAAGAAGCTTGCACAGGATAGAGTAGCATGGAGAGCTGCATCAAACCAGTCTCAGGACTGAAGACCACAACAACAACAATATAATAAATTTGGTTTTTACAAAATTAAAAGATTTGTTAAATGAGTAAGCTTTTGCAAGAGAAATCAAAACAATAACAACATGACAGCCCGCCCGTTAACGTGTGGATCAGCGGTGTTTACTACCGCCATGGACACAGTTTCTCTTATTAAATGCCCTTCTGCAACACATGAAAACTACGTAAGCACCATTGATGACAAGATTGTTTCAGTTACTCTAACAGAAGACGTAACTTTAAATTTGGAAGCTGTTTGTCTAAAGGTTAGGGGTTAAGAAGCGCACCTGTGTTTAAGGTTAAACAGATTAGGGAACATTATGACGATGATAAGGAATACTTCAAAACAAGCAAACTCTTAATTTCAATCAGCAACCAAGGTGCGACTGGATCCCAACCGTCGCTTTTGACAATCTTATTCGACTAATCATCTGAACAGCTAGTTGGCATACAAACTTGTACTACTGTAGTAGGCGTGGGCTTCGTGTCTATCTTGGCCACAATAATGCGTTCACTATGCTGTTTGTAGTAGCTTACCCGTACTCCCATTTTATAATTCATTATTAAACCTACTCCGGCATTACCCCTATTTAATTTTGTATTTATAACCCTGTATTCACCTGACCAAAAGTCTTGTTCCTCCAACCACCGAACTTCACTAATTCGCACTATGTATGATGAGATAAAAGAAATTATTCAGATAGTGAAGGGAGACGAAAATTTAATAGTCTTGGGTGACTGGAATTCGAGTGTAGGAAAAGGGAGAGAAAGAAATATAGTAGGTGAATATGTATTGGTGGTAAGAAATGAAAGAGGAAGCCATCTGTTAGAATTTTGCACAGAGCATAACTTAATCATAGCTAACACTTGGTTCAAAAATCATGAAAGAAGGTTGTATACATGGAAGAACCCTGGAGATACTAAAAGGTATCAGATAGATTATATAATGGTAAGACAGAGATTTACGAACCAGGTTTTAAATTGTAAGACATTTCCAGGGGCAGATGTGCACTCTGACAACAATCTGTTGGTTATGAACTGTAGATTAAAACTGAAGAAACTGCAAAAAGGTGGGAATTAAAGGAGATGGGACCTGGATAGACTGACTAAACCAGAGGTTGTACAGAGTTTCAGGGAGAGCATAGGGGAACAATTGACAGGAATGGGGGAAAGAAATACAGTAGAAGAAGAATGGGTAGCTTTGAGGAATGAAATAGTGAAGGCAACAGGGGATCAAGTAGGTAAAAAGACGAGGGCCAGTAGAAATCCTTGGGTAAC
This sequence comes from Schistocerca cancellata, assembly GCF_023864275.1. Lineage (NCBI taxonomy): Eukaryota > Metazoa > Arthropoda > Insecta > Orthoptera > Acrididae > Schistocerca > Schistocerca cancellata. The sequence continues at coordinate 29,690,021 of NC_064628.1, forward strand.
AGAAGAGATACTGAATTTAATTCACGAAAGGAGAAAATACAAAAATGCAGTAAATGAAGCAGGAAAAAAGGAATACAAACGTCTCAAAAACGAGATCTACAGGAAATGCAAAATGGTAAAGCTGGGTCGGCTAGAGGACAAATCTAAGGATGTAGAGACTTATCTCACTAGGGGTAACATAGATACTACCTACAGGAAAATTAAAGAGACCTTTGGAGAAAAGAGAACCACTTGTATGAATATCAAGAGCTCAGACGGAAAGCCAGTTCTAAGCAAAGAAGTGAAAGCAGAAAAGTTCAAGGAATATATAAAGGGTCTATACAAGGGCAATGTTCTTGAGAATACTGTTATGGAAATCGAAGAGGAGGTAGATGAAGATGAAATGGGAGATATGATAGTGCGCGAAGAGTTTGTCAGAGCACTGAAAGACCTTAAGTCGAAACAAGGCCCCGGGAGTAGACAACATTACAGTAGAACTACTGACAGCCTTGGGAAAGCCAGTCCTGGCAAAACTCTACCATCTGGTGAACAAGATGTATGAGACACGCGAAATTCCATCAGACTACAATCAGAATATAATAATTCCAATCCCAAAGAAAGCAGCTGTTGACAGATGTGAAAATTACCGAATTATCAGTTTAATATGTCACGACTGGAAAATACTAACGCGAAGCAAAGGGAACTTCACAGCAAACATAATCATAGCCAAAGCCTTGCAGACAAACAAAAATTACGCGAAGCGAAATGTAGTGTGAAGAGAGCTATGCGAGAGGCGTTAAATGAATTCGAAAGTAAAATTCTATGTACTGACTTGGCAGAAAATCCTAAGAAATTTTGGTCTTATGTCAAAGCGGTAGGTGGATCAAAACAAAATGTCCAGACACTCTGTGACCAAAATGGTACTGAAACAGAGGATGACAGACTAAAGGCCGAGATACTGAATGTCTTTTTCTAAAGTTGTTTCACAGAGGAAGATTGCACTGTGGTTCCTTCTCTAGATTGTCGCACAGATGACAAAATGGTAGATATCGAAATAGACGACAGAGGGATAGAGAAACAACTAAAATCGCTCAAAAGAGGAAAGGCCTCTGGACCTGATGGGATACCAGTTCAATTTTACACAGAGTACGCGAAGGAACTTGCCCCCCTTCTTGCAGCGGTGTACCGTAGGTCTCTAGAAGAGCGTAGCGTTCCAAAGGATTGGAAAAGGGCGCAGGTCATCCCCGTTTTCAAGAAGGGACGTCGAACAGATGTGCAGAACTGTAGACCTATATCTCTAACGTCGATCAGTTGTAGAATTTTGGAACACGTATTGTGTTCGAGTATAATGACTTTTCTGGAGACTAGAAATCTACTCTGTAGGAATCAGCATGGGTTTCGAAAAAGACGGTCATGTGAAACCCAGCTCGCGCTATTCGTCCACGAGACTCAGAGGGCCATAGACACGGGTTCACAGGTAGATGCCGTGTTTCTTGACTTCCGCAAGGCGTTCGATACAGTTCCCCACAGTCGTTTATTGAACAAAGAGCATATGGACTATCAGACCAATTGTGTGATTGGATTGAGGAGTTCCTAGATAACAGGACGCAGCATGTTATTCTCAATGGACAGAAGTCTTCCGAAGTAAGAGTAATTTCAGGTGTGCCGCAGGGGAGTGTCATAGGACCGTTGCTATTCACAATATACATAAATGACCTGGTGGATGACATCGGAAGTTCACTGAGGCTTTTTGCAGATGATGCTGTTGTGTATCGAGAGGTTGTAACAATGGAAAATTGTACTGAAATGCAGGAGGATCTGCAGCGAATTGACGCATGGTGCAGGGAATGGCAACTGAATCTCAATGTAGACAAGTGTAATGTGCTGCGAATACACAGAAAGACAGATCCTTTATCATTTAGCTACAAAATAGCAGGTCGGCAACTGGAAGCAGTTAATACCATAAATTATCTGGGAGTACGCATTAGGAGTGATTTAAAATGGAATGATCATATAATGTTGATTGTCGGTAAAGCAGATGCCAGACTGAGATTCATTGGAAGAATCCTAAGGAAATGCAATCCGAAAACAAAGGAAGTAGATTACAGTACGCTTGTTCGCCCACTGCTTGAATACTGCTCAGCAGTGTGGGATCCGTACCAGATAGGGTTGATACAAGACATAGAGAAGATCCAACGGAGAGCAGCGCGCTTCGTTACAGGATCATTTAGTAATCGCGAAAGCGTTACGGAGATGATAGATAAACTCCAGTGGAAGACTCTGCAGGAGAGACGCTCAGTAGCTCGGTACGGGCATTTGTCAAAGTTTCGAGAACATACCTTCACCGAAGAGTCAAGCAGTATATTGCTCCCTCCTACGTATATCTCGCGAAGAGACCATGAGGATAAAATCAGAGAGATTAGAGCCCACACAGAGGCATACCGACAATCCTTCTTTCCACGAACAATACGAGACTGGAATAGAAGGGAGAACCGATAGAGGTACTGAAGGTACCCTCCGCCACACACCGTCAGGTGGCTTGCGGAGTATGGATGTAGATGTAGATGTAGACAGACGAATGGAAAAACTGGTAGAAGCCGACCTCGGGGAAGATCAGTTTGGATTCCGTAGAAATGTTGGAACACGTGAGGCAATACTGACCTTACGACTTATCTTAGAAGAAAGATTAAGGAAAGGCAAACCTACGTTTCTAGCATTTGTAGAATTAGAGAAAGCTTGTGACAATGTTGACTGGAATACTCTTTCAAATTCTAAAGGTGGCAGGGGTAAAATACAGGGAGCGAAATGCTATTTACAATTTGTATAGAAACCAGAAAGTAGTTATAAAAGTCGAGGGACATGAAAGGGAAGCAGTCGTTGGGAAGGGAGTGAGACAGGGTTGTCGCATATCCCTGATGTTATTCAATCTGTATATTGAGTAAGCAGTAAAGGAAACAAAAGAAAAATTCGGAGTAGGTATTAAAATCCATGGAGAAGAAATAAAAACTGTGAGGTTCACCGATGACATTGTAATTCTGTCAGAGACAGCAAAGGACTTCGAAGAGCAGTTGAACGGAATGGACAGTGTCTTGAAATGAGGGTATAAAATGACCATCAACTAAAGCAAAACAAGGTTAATGGAATGTAGTCGAATTAAGTCGGGTGATGCTGAGGGGATTAGATTAGGAAATCAGACACTTAAAGTAGTAAAGGAGTTTTGCTATTTGGGGAGCAAAATAACTGATGATGGTCGAAGTAGAGAGGATATAAAATGTAGACTGGCAATGGCAAGGAAAGCGTTTCTGAAGAAGAGAAATTTGTTAACATCGAGTATAGATTTAAGTGTCAGGATGTCGTTTCTAAAAGTATTTGTATGGGGTGTAGACATGTATGGAAGTGAAACATGGACGATAAATAGTTTAGACAAGAAGAGAATAGAAGCTTACGAAATGTGGTGTTACAGAAGTATGCTGAAGATTAGATGGGTATATCACATAACTAAATAATAAGGAAGTATTGAATAGAATTGGGGAGAAGAGGAGTTTGTGGCACAACTTAACCAGAAGAAGGGATCGGTTGATAAGACATGTTCTGAGGCATCAAGGGATCACCAATTTAGTATTGGAGGGCAGTGTGGAGGGTAAAAATCGTAGAGGGAAACCAAGAGATGAATACACTAACCAGATTCAGAAGGATGTAGGCTGCAGTAGGTACTGGGAGATGAAGAAGCTTGCACAGGATAGGGTAGCATGGAGAGCTGCATCAAACCAGTCTCAGGACTGAAGACCACAACAACATTCTGACTAAAGCCCTGGTGACAGTTGGCTGCCGGCCGTTGTGGCCGAGCGGTTCTAGGCGCTTCAGTCCGGAACCGCGCTGCTGCTACGGTCGCAGGTGCGAATTCTGCCTCGGGGATGGATGTGCGTTGGTTAGGTTTAAGCAGTTCTAAGTCCAGGGGACTGATGACCGCATAAGTTGTCTGTTAATATCTCAAAAGTTAAATTCTCAGTTATAAAGACCGCTCTGAAGGAACGTTTTAAAACATTACCTATGAACACTCATTACAGGAGAACTCACTCGGCGGAACCCCAAGATCCAGTTAAAAATACACTAACAATGACTCGGTCTTTCAAAGACTGCAACGCACAGCTTACTACAACACGTTTTACAGATTATAACTAATGCGACTACAATCAAGAGCATCTAAATCGAGCCACGAGAACCCTATTGGTTTAACGGCAATCTGTGTCTTATTACAATTGTTCCCACTGTATTTACGACGAGGAGCTGATTCATTAGAATATTAATGATCGGGTATAAACCAGAAAGGAAAGGCAATATAATATCAGAACAAATTTTCAAACGACAACTAGTGTCTAATACAATAGAGCGGCCTATACAGGGCTATTACAAATGATTGAAGCGATTTCATAAATTCACTGTAGCTCCATTCATTGACATATGGTCACGACACACTACAGATATGTAGAAAAACTCATAAAGTTTTGTTCGGCTGAAGCCGCACTTCAGGTTTCTGCCGCCAGAGCGCTCGAGAGCGCAGCGAGACAAAATGGCGACAGGAGCCGAGAAAGCGTATGTCATGCTTGAAATGCACTCACATCAGTCAGTCATAACAGTGCAACGACACTTCAGGACGAAGTTCAACAAAGATCCACCAACTGCTAACTCCATTCGGCGATTGTATGCGCAGTTTAAAGCTTCTGGATGCCTCTGTAAGAAATCAACGGGTCAGCCTGCAGTGAGCGAAGAAACGGTTGAACACGTGTATCTGGACATGCTGGAAAATTGGTTCCTGCCACAACTGGAGACCGACAGCGCCGACTTCATCTTTCAACAGGATGGTGCTCCACCGCACTTCCATCATTATGTTCCGTAGTTCTTAAACAGGAGATTGGAAAACCGATGGATCGGTCGTGGTGGAGATCATGATCAGCAATTCATTTCATGGCCTCCACGCTCTCCCGACTTAACCCCATGCGATTTCTTTCTGTGGGGTTATGTGAAAGATTCAGTGTTTAAACCTCCTCTACCAAGAAACGTGCCAGAACTGCGAGCTCGCATCAACGATGCTTTCGAACTCATTGATGGGGACATTCTGCGCCGAGTGTGGGAGGAACTTGATTATCGGCTTGATGTCTGCCGAATCACTAAAGGGGCACATATCGAACATTTGTGAATGCCTAAAAAAACTTTTTGAGTTTTTGTATGTGTGTGCAAAGCATTGTGAAAATATCTCAAATAATAAAGTTATTGTAGAGCTGTGAAATCGTTTCAATCATTTGTAATAACCCTGTATTTACGACCAAAGGGCGACCGAGTAAAACTCTGAGGGTCGGTGCAAACCAAAAAATAATTAAGAGGTCAAGTAGACAATGACACAAATCTCTACGAGGATTAGAGTGTTACTCTATCAGCAAGCAGTTCCATGGATCCACTTTGGGTCGTGACGCTTACTGAGTGGTGCGAATGAAAGCCAGGTAGAAGGAGGCAGCTAGGACACAAGCGGTCGTTCGACACGAATGTTGCCAACCAACTGACGGGATGTCGGCCTTCTGTTTGTCGCCGACCCTGACCCCAGTGAAGCACTCCGGTATGTTTCCTCTGCGCAGGCCCTTCTTGCGTAGCTCGTGACTTTGGCCGCTCTGACTTCGTGAGCACCTCTTGTCTCGACGCTACCGCCAATCCACAAACTTCGTGCCTCCCTCTCTCTCGGGCCAGCGAACCCCGTATATACATCGGCAAGAAAGGGCCTTCTAAGGACACAACCCACAGATACCAACTCTTCCCCCTACATATAGAGGGATAGTCGATACTACCCGTGAGCTAGTGGTGCCAATCAGCTCTACTAAATTAATGGCGCCACGGCCCAACCGTATTCCGATTTTCGCACATTAATACCACTTGAAATGTTGTTAACCGTAGATAAGCTTTCAACTCACAGTGTGAACAACCTGTTTACATTCGAATACATAAATTATGGTCAAAAAGATTACAGCAAAGAGGTACTTGGATGTTACGCAGAAGGAATCACAGAAGATATTACAAGTTCTGAAAATTACACTACCTGACAAAAAAAAAAGTGAAGTGTCCAAAAGGGTGTAGTAACCGAAATGCAACTACACGGTTTGAGAGTGTATGTGATGCTATTTCACTGATAACAAAATAGTAAAATTTGTAAATAAGCTAGTGGAATGAACATCAGTATGACTCGCATGTAAATAAGCTAGTGGAATGAACATCAGTATGACTCGCATGCGCTCTGCTCTAATTCGGTGACAAGTGTTGCAACTGGTCCTGGATATAGGCTATGGGACGACATCGACGTCCGGCCTGGTCCGACATATACATATGTTCCATCGGAGACAGACAGTATCTTCCTGGTCGCAGAACGACCTCAACATCACGCAGTCACTTGAAAGAAACGTGTGCCATGTCCGGACTAGCATTATCCTATTGAAAAATGGCACCACGATACCGCCGCAAGATAGGTAACGCATGAGAGTGCAGGGCGTAGCATTGTGTCGTCAGAGTTCATGTGAAGCCATACCCGATTCACGACGCCAGGATTAACATCACTGTGTCTTCCCAAAATATTGGAAATTCTGAAACGTCCCCTTAGAAAAATTATACAAGACTGTGCTTAAACTGTCATACAATATTTTTAGCGCAACGCAATCTGACTTTCAAAAATCCCTACAAAAGAATGGCCCTGACTAACATTAACCTATACCTTTCAAAAATCACTTACCTCACAAAAATCTTCATTACTCGAACTACTGCAATACAGCGAGCGCCACTACTGCCAGCTGAATAAAAGATTCAAACTACTGAAGGCAGTAGGCATAGTTAGCAAATGAAAGATCTTAATAGAGAACAAACAATGTATTTACCTTAATAGTCATCAAAAGTCATAATATATACAGCAGTTCATGACATCCATTTTTACAAATTTCAAAACTCCGCCATTTCTCTCCCCACATCCACCACTGCTGGCGGCTTACCTCCAACTGCGCAACGCTACGCGCTGTTCACGTCCAGCTGCCGCTGCCCAACACTACAATGGCAGACAACAATGCAAACTAGCCACAGACTGCACACAGCACAGCCAGTGATTTTCATACAGAGCGCTACGTAACGTTGCCAATGTTGTTGTTGTTGTGGTCTTCAGTCCTGAGACTGGTTTGATGCAGCTCTCCATGCTACTCTATCCTGTGCAAGCTTCTTCATCTCCCAGTACCTACTGCAACCTACATCTTTCTGAATCTGCTTAGTGTATTCATCTCTTGGTCTCCCCCTACGATTTTTACCCTCAACGCTGCCCTCCAATAAGAAAACATAAATAGTCTACTTACAACTCTACCAGGTCGCCGGCATACTTGACAACGATAGTCATCTGGTGGGGGGGGGGGGGGGGTGTTGGGGAGAATCGCGATTCACCACTGAACGCCTTATGACGCTATTCATGAGCAGTCGATATTCTCGGTCACGACACCAAACACAGCAGTTTGCTTTGTGCTGTTAACAAAAGCCGACGCAAGGGACGGTAGCTCACTAGTCCAGTTGTCCTAGTCTCCCACCGACTGGGCAGAGGACACAAAATGTTGCAGAGAGTCCATTAATTTTTCTCTGATGGCAGGGGCAGACCTGAGGAGGTTGTGATGTTCTTCGTGCCTAATACGGCACGCCTCTCTTGACTACGAATTTGCCTGCTCCCACCATCCAACTGAGCAGAATAAAGGGCCACTGTTAGATCTGGATATTGCACGACTGGAACAGCCGGCCAAATGGAAACGCACAATGATGCCCCTTTCCCTGTCAGCGCTGTCACAACGTCGCATCTCCTTCACAGTGATCACTCAGTATCTGATGCTGTTAACGCCACTAATACCCTAGAAGGCCTGGTAACAACACCGAAAACGAACAGTACTAAAGCACTCTGGTGGCCGTCTTGTTTAATCACGTACCTACAGGCAACTGGTGTACACCTGTACTAAGTTACAATGACTTCCGCCCATCTCTTCCTGTCCGCAGCTCGTGGTCTCGCGGTAGCGTTCTCGCTTCCCGAGCACGGGGTCCCGGGTTCGATTCCCTGCGTGGTCACGGATTTTCATCTGCCTCGAGATGACTGGGGGTTGTTGTTTCGTCTGCATCATCATTATTACGGTCGAAGGAAGGCAATGGCAAACCACCTGCACTAGGACCTTGCCTAGTAGGGCGGTGCGGGTCTTCCGCATCGTCCCCTACGCTATGTTACGGAGTATGGGACTTTATCATCATCATCATCTCTTCCGAATGCCTCACTGTTTTTGTCATGAAGTGTGTTAGATGGTCAAAATGTGGTACGTGATTCTTGTACCCACAACTTTGCCCTACTATCGATCAAAATCTGTATAGGGTCTGGAAGAGAGTTGAACGAACAAGGCGAACACGTGCGTTACTCTCTATAAGTCTGCTGTTCAGTATAAAATTTCGAATCAAGACACCTTCAGCAGTCTAAATTTCCAGTTATCATGTCATGCGAACAACCAATTACAGTGCAGCATTACTCTATCTTCAGACCCTCCGGCCGACGTCATATCTGAATGTGTAGAGTTGAATGACACCTTGGCCACGCTCGGCGACGAACAGACAGAGGGCAGTCTGCCCTCCTTTCACAAAGTCTGAACTGCTGAAGAATATAAAACTTTTCGGTCACAAATCTTGTTGCCTTCTACGTATGTTCTCGATCCATCTTCCACCCGTCTTTGTCGTTGTCACATGAAAGACCAAAACTGCAGGTGATTAAAATTTCTTATAGACAATATCATCATCTCTACTGTCAGTAGTGACTTAGTTTCATGTTTATGAGTGACTGGTAATCCACTGTGCACCCCAACAGTCGATAAATCTTTTGCTCGACGTCCACCATCTCTTGTATCAACGCCTGACACATAATTCCTTGACTGCTAAGTCACTTACTAGCATAACACAGACACACACCCACCCACACACACACACACACACACACACACACACACACACACACACACTCACTCACATACCGCAAGTATAAGTAACACACATGATCGCTATCTTTGGGCACTGAGATCTCAGTTGTTTAAAAGAGAGCTTTAGATTCTTCAAAAAGACAGTTTTAATTTTCTAAGTAGAGTTCTTAATTTTTTGAATAAATGATCTTAATTGCAGATGATAGTAACCAATCTGGTAGACGGACGACGATGGCATCATACCAGATTCCAACACAAAAACTTTAGGAATTCTTGTGTCTATAATATATCTTTTAGGGAAGATAATAAGCATTTAAATACTGTAAGAAACTGATGGGTATTAAAAATGTATCACCGTGAACGCGGAATCAAACAAACATAAAATCTCAATGAAGTGTAGCACGCGCTTTAATATGCTAAAGATTAGCATTTCATTGAAATCATACAAAGAAGGCGAGAAGAACGACATCTACATGTCGTATATAAGGGAAGATCATGCAGGTGGTTTCTCATACCAGAATTGCAATTGAATGTTGGTTCTTACCAAGAAGGTTGTATTACACCCCACATAAAAAGCATAAATATCTGCCAGTACATCTTAGGATTCAACAGTGGCGGGATTGTAGCCTATAGAGGCAGTGTGGTTTATCGTTCCGCTATATCGCTGCTCGCATTGTTCGAGATCCCCCCATTGTCATGCAAATACGATAGGAAAGAGATAGGTTCAGCAGGCCACATGCATGTATCGCCCGGGGGTACACAGGGTCTCTCTCATAAAAGTAATCCGGCGTACTTTCACTGATGTTGCACCAGATGTTTGCAGTTTCGTTTTTCCACCGTGTAGCTGGAGTCAGCGCATTCCATGCGACGCCAAGTGACGCCATAAAGCACCGACTTGTCTCCCGTTAAAAACAACACGATCTTAATTTTGCGTTGCTATCCGATAGACCGGTGCCAATTAGTCTAGTGCGCTATTTGCTTTATCGATAAGTATTAACAGGCACAGTAAAAGAGAAAAAATATCCAGCGATGACGGTATTGCCCTGGCCCTCACTGACTGCTGGATTGCTGTTAATTTTTTTTCCGATTTTGGCCGTCTAGGGACCGCGTTAAACAACTATTTTTCAATGTACTTTTCTCCTATTGCGCTCCTCCTCTTTTCTCTTCTGCCAATATGTCTTCATCCTCTCTCTGTGCTGCTCCCTTCGGTCTTCTGTCCACACTGTTCCTCCAGTTCTTCTCTTCTTCACTTCAAATCCTTCAAAATGTTGAATTTTGTCTCTCATTAAGTCTCTGTTGGTTATATCATCTTCTCCTATACCCATCTCCTATAAGTCTGCTTTGACTTCTTTGAGCCAGGTAATTTGGGTTCTGGGGTTCTTGTCAAAAAACATGAATATTTTCTTTGTCAGCCTTTCATCATTCATTCTTTTCAAATGGGCGTAAAAGCTTACTCTTCTCTTCCTCATAGTATCTCCCACTTTCTCAATTTTGTCATACACTTCTCTATTACTTCTAAGCTTCCAAGTCCCATTCTCAAACCTCGGCCCAAGTACTCTTCTAATGATTTTTCGCTCCTTTTTTGCTATAGCTTCCATTTCCTTGTTAGTGTTCATTTCTAAACATTCAGATGCATACAGACACTCTGGCTTAATCACAGTGTTTTAGTGCCTTATTTTTGCGTTAATTGATACTGACTTCTTGTTGTACACATTCTTTGTTAGCTGGAATGCCATTTCCATTTTTCTTGTTCTTGTTTTATTTCCTTCTTTATCTGAAGCATTGGGCTGGATGATTTCCCCTAAATATTTGAAATTAGAAACCTTCTTTATCTGGCCATACTTTGTAATCATATTGTTCGGTGCCTCTTTTGCATTGGTTAGGTACTCTGTCTTTTCAAAGGAGATTTTCAGTCCTGCTTTTTCTGCTGTTTCATTCAGAATATTGATCTGTTTGATTGCTTCTTCCAAACTTCCTGCCAGAATCGCTAAGTCATCAGCAAAAGCGAGGCAATCTACTTCTAATCCATCCTTTATTCTTCCTAATCTGATTTTTTGTATTCCTTCTTCAGTCGTTTTCTTCCTCCACTCTCTAATAACTGTTTCTAACACACAGTTGAATAAGGTAGGTGACAACCCATCTCCTTGTCTTAATCCTGTTCTGATTTTGAATGGTCTGGATACCTCACCACGGAACTTTACTTTTGCATATGCATCCGTAAGTGTTTCTTTGACGATTGCGACTGTTCTCCTGTCTGCTCCAAACTCCCTAAGGATGTTAACCAAGGTTGTTCTGTCAACGGAGTCGTACGCCTTCTTGAAGTCAACAAACGTGATAAAGATGTCGGATTGCTGTTAATACTTATCAATAAAGTGAATATCGCACTAGACTAATTTTGGAGAGCTTTGTCGAATGCGCACGTAAAATTGCTTTTTAAAAATAATATCGTCTGCGATGGGAATCAAACTGACGCTGTCTGTGAACACTGGGCGTCGCATTAAAGACGCGACGAGTAGTAATTGTTTGGATAACTCCAGCTAGACTGTTCGGAAACGAAGTTGGAATTATCTGACCAAACACTAGAGAAAATGGACCTGATGACTCTTAGCAGAGATCCTCGCTATACATACAGAGTGAATCGTCTAAAACTTGCACCGAAAATATTTCGTAAATCGAAAGTACTGTTGATGTACGGTTTTCACAGAATGAAATGATAGTCAGGGTCTCGTACTGTTAGCCAATCAACGGATTGTAATAACGCATCGAGAGTTCATTTTTTGGGCATATACAAACTTCTTCAGAGTAATGCCCACTGACATTAAACTAAAACTAGGGTTAATTAGAATGTCAGCGGTGTTCGTTGTAGGTTTCTAGGGCGAATCTTTTACGAGATATCGTCTATTGAAAAGTTACCAACGATACCTAAGGTAGCATACTCTAAAGAACATTGCATGTGGATAAAGTAGTTATTGAAGTGTGAACAATAAAGAGACAATTTTCCATCACAGGTTGTGTTCAAAGTGACCACTGGTAGCGGCAAATCACGCTCCCAGTCTCGTATGGAATGGCAGCTACACCCGCGCTACCATTTCAGCGGACATGTCCCAGCAGGCTGCAGTAATACGTCGTTGCATATCATGGGGTGTAGTTGATGTGTCCTTGCATAAAGCGGCTGTCAGTTTTGTCTTCAGAAAATATTCTCCAGCCGTCAAATCCGGAGAACGGGTCGGCCAAAGTACAGATCCTCTGCGTCCAATCCACGGCCAAAGTACAGATCCTCTGCGTCCAATCCAACGATTTGGAAACAATTAGTGAAGACATGCTGTAGTACTTCTTGCAACGTGGGCTGGACAGCCATCATTTCGGTGCCTCAGATTCCTCCTAGCTTGCAGAGAAACGTGTTCTAGCATCCGTGGAGGTTGGTCTGTTAGGAGGCTGCGGCTTTTCGCGGATGATGCTGTAGTATACAGAGAAGTTGCAGCATTAGAAAATTGTAGCGAAATGCAGGAAGATCTGCAGCGGATAGGCACTTGGTGCAGGGAGTGGCAACTGACCCTTAACATAGACAAATGTAATGTATTGAGAATACATAGAAAGAAGGATCCTTTATGGTATGATTATATGATAGCGGAACAAACACTGGTAGCAGTTACTTCTGTAAAATATCTGGGAGTATGCGTGCGGAACGATTTGAAGTGGAATGATCATATAAAATTAATTGTTGGTAAGGCGGGTACCAGGTTGAGATTCATTGTGAGAGTCCTTAGAAAATGTAGTCCATCAACAAAGGAGGTGGCTTACAAAACACTCGTTCGACCTATACTTGAGTATTGCTCATCAGTGTGGGATCCGCACCAGATCGGGTTGACGGAGGAGATAGAGAAGATCCAAAGAAGAGCGGCGCGTTTCGTCACAGGGTTATTTGGTAACCGTGATAGCGTTACGGAGATGTTTAACAAACTCAAGTGGCAGACTCTGCAAGAGAGGCGCTCTGCATCGCGGTGTAGCTTGCTCGCCAGGTTTCGAGAGGGTGCGTTTCTGGATGATGTATCGAATATATTGCTTCCCCCTACTTATACCTCCCGAGGAGATCACGAATGTAAAATTAGAGAGATTAGAGCGCGCATAGAGGCTTTCAGACAGTCGTTCTTCCCGCGAACCATACGCGACTGGAACAGGAAACGGAGGTAATGACAGTGGCACGTAAAGTGCCCTCCGCCACACACCGTTTGGTGGCTTGCGGAGTATAAATGTAGATGTAGATGTAGATGTACTTGTGTACGTTCAGCGTTCGGTCTATGAAACACGAACCTATGAGCTGGTGGTTCACTATCCGACACCACACGTAGCTAAATGTGGCTTCATCACTAAACAAGATACATGATACACCAACAGTATCTTGTCTTTATGCCCCTGTAGAGCAATTAACACGATTCTTATAATCGTTCCCATACCGCTCTTGATGGAGAGAGAGGTGTCAGGGATGGAACCTATCTCGATGGAGAATGTGTAGCATACTTGCCTAACTCATGTCACTTCTTCTTGAGATATTACATGGGCTAACGTGCAGATCAACTCCAACAGCTACAAGAACATTAATTTCCCCTTCTTTTGTTGTCACTTGTTTCCTTCTGTTACGTTGTCTACTTTTACGTAAGTAGTTGAAGAGGTTGACGTCTTTTGCGATAACCTGCTGCACACAGTACAAGAATGATCTGCACTCTTCCTACACTCTCCATACACTATGAGAATGTCCTTTTTTTTGTATCGGTAAGTTCCGTCACTTGCTCACAATCTGCTGCTTTGATAGCCACACACCAACTGAGTAGCAAGTCGCAATGCACTCAAAGATCACAAACGCGCGCTGTAAACAAATATGACAAAATCGTATCAAGCAACTACTCAGGCTGAATGGCACGAACAGCGTCAGTGTGGGAACTTCTCAAAATACGATACCTAGTAAACAACTCGAGCTAGAATCCTGCAACAAACACCACTGATATTCGGAAAGTTTCAAACACGGCTGCTTGGTTCAGTGACCAAAAATTCAGTGACTAAAATTGAAACAAATAAGCCCTCGGTCGCAATTATTTTTATTCTTATTGAACATGTTTAAACACTACTAAGAGTGCCTTCATCAGAATTAATACAATTAAACAATAAAAGACAGAGTCAGTACTTACATGTCACATATAAAATAATTAACAGGCCAGAAGGGCTTTAGTCACAAAATATATAGAAAGGAATGCGTGAAAGCGAGCCGCTATGGGCTGCTCGTACCTGTACAGCCACGGGTTGCAACGGACTAGGGCGCCCGCGTTAAAAATGGGGGCAGGTGAACATGACACTGCAGCGAGAGTGCCATCTAGTAGCCGCAGTTACAACTTGGCTACTTAACATTCAAGTGTAGACAGACGAAATTATAATGAATATTGTTCAGTACATAATGTAAAAAGTAATATTTTGTTCAACAGCGACAGATGAAGTAGCAATTTGTCCGCATCATAGCTTAGCAGTACACTTTGAAGCATAAAAACGGCATTATAGAAAATACAGGAAGGGCCGAATGACACAGCTTGTAGAAAGCAATATAACATGAAATATAGCCAATAAACCATTTACTAAACGAAAAATTATGAGTTGAAAAAAATCCATTTCGGTAAACTGCACAAAGAGACCCGAAATAAAATGTCAAGTAACGGCTACATACTGTTGAAGAAATTTTTATTACGCAGCTGCAGCTATTCACTGAAAATGAGACTATCACTTCGAGCAAGATGTTTAAAAATCTCTACTTCTTCCAGAATGTCTAATTTACGTCCTTTCATCTCGGTGTGCACAATGTTGATATCGCAAATAGCTTTAGGCGCGTGACCTGTAATTAGAAGATGGTCGGTAAAAGACGAATTTTGAGGGCTAGTGTCATTTTCTCTTAAAAGGTGTTCTTTATATCTGGTTGCAAAGGAACGTTCTGTTTGTCCTATGTAGTAAGAAGAGCAGGTATCGGAGACAATCTTATAGACGCCAGAACTTTCTAAAAGGGAACGAATCGATTTTAAATTATGAATGAAGATTTTTTTCAAATTATTATTGGTAGAAAATGCAACGTTGCAGTTGTGTTTATTACGAAGAAGGCGTTGGATCTGATAGGAGATGGGCCCCACGAAAGGAATAGAGATATATATTTTTGGGTTGGATTCAATGATAGAGGTGCCAACCGTAGTAACTCTTTTAGCAGTTTTCTTTTTATGGATGTCATCTACTATGCTAGCTTTATACTCGTTAATACCTGCTTTCGTTTTGAGTAAATTGATTTCGTATTTGAACTTTTCTTTCGAAAGTGGAATGGAAGTAGCTCGGTGAATAGTACAACGAAAAAAGGCGTTTTTATGAGACTGTGGATGAATGGAGGACGCAGGTATGATCTGATCAGTATATGTTTCTTTACGAAAAATATTGAATGAGATTTTATCATCTTCTGTTGTAAGCGTCAAGTCAAGAATGTTGAATGGGCCTCGTTTCCAAGTTCGATGGTGAAACATATTTTCTCATGAAGACCAGTGAAGTGAGTAAAAATACGGTCAATTGCATCAGCAGGTCCCTTGTAGATGATTAAAATATCATCAGCGTATCTGAAATAGGAGAGAACGCTAGTGACCTAGCTGAAAAACCGTTCAAAAACTTTTCTTCTAGAGATTTGATGAAAATATCGGCAATCCGACGGTCTCACTATGGGAAATCCAGTAGCTGGTATCCTCGTCGCTGTTAAACAAAATATTACTTTTTACATTATGTACTGAACAATATGCATTATAATTTTCGTCTGTCCACACTTGATGTGAAGTAGCCAATTTCTACCTGCGGCCACTAGAAAGCACTCTCGATGCAGTGTCATGTTCACCTGCCCGCACTTGTTAACGCAGGCGCCTCAGTCCGTCGCAACATGTGGCTGTACAGGTACGTCAAGCCCATACTGGCTCGCTTTCACGCATTCCTTTTTGTATATTTTGTAACTAAAGCCCTTCTGGCCCGTTAATTATTTTATATGTGACATGTAAGTACTGCCTCTGTCTTTTATTGTTAGTCAGTACTTACACTTTTTATATAAAAATGTCTTTTCCTATAAATTTGTAACTATGTTATAGGCCATTTTAATTGTATTAATTCTGATGAATGCACTCTTAGAAGTGTTGAAACCTGGTCAATAAAACTAAAAATAATTGCGACCGAGAGCTCACTTGTTTCCATTTTACCGTTGATATTTTAATTTACTTTTCCTGATTTACCCTACTAGGTATTATTCCAAACTCTCTTCTGTGAGAACCACACCTCAACAGCACTTTCCATTTCAGAAATATTTGCGGTGCAAATTTTAGATGATTCAGCCTGTATTGTTCACTCGACTGTGCAGGGACGGACATTTACATATCGTACCTTCACGAAAATGTTTTTTTTGCTGCTTGGAAGGTATTCTCTCGAACAGTGCGGCGTGCGTTAGTGTAGCTTCTCATGAGGCGTCAGCAGAGATCACCGCGCCAACAGTGGAAAATTGTACTAAAATGCAGGAGGATCTGCAGCGAATTGACGCATGGTGCAGGGAATGGCAATTGAATCTCAATGTAGACAAGTGTAATGTGCTAAGAATACACAGAAAGATAGATCCTTTATCATTTAGCTACAAAATAGCAGGTCAGCAACTGGAAGCAGTTAATACCATAAATTTCTGGGAGTATGCATTAGGAGTGATTTAAAATGGAATGATCATATAATGTTGATCGTCGGTAAAGCAGATGCCAGACTGAGATTCATTGGAAGAATCCTAAGGAAATGCAATCCGAAAACAAAGGAAGTAGGTTACAGTACGCTTGTTCGCCCACTGCTTGAATACTGCTCAGCGGTGTGGGATCCGTACCAGATAGGGTTGATACAAGACATAGAGAAGATCCAACGGAGAGCAGCGCGCTTCGTTACAGAATCATTTAGTAATCGCGAAAGCGTTACGGAGATGATAGATAAACTCCAGTGGAAGACACTGCAGGAGAGACGCTCAGTAGCTCGGTACGGGCTTTTGTCAAAGTTTCGAGAACATACCTTCACCGAAGAGTCAAGCAGTATATTGCTCCCTCCTACGTATATCTCGCGAAGAGACCATGAGTATAAAATCAAGAGAGATTAGAGCCCACACAGAGGCATACCGACAATCCTTCTTTCCACGAACAATACGAGATTGGAATAGAAGGGAGAACCGATAGAGGTACTGAAGGTACCCTCCGCCACACACCGTCAGGTGGCTTGCGGAGTATGGATGTAGATGTAGATGTAGAACAGTGGTGCGCCAGAAAACACTGGACTGCAAGGACGATGCCACCTCTTTCTTTCTGATACTGGGCGCTGCGTGCTGCATCCATGTGTGGAGGCTTGTTGGAGTTGTAACATTTCGAGAATGATGGTACGGGTGTCCACTGGGTACACAACACGACCACCTCCGCTCCGCAGAGTTCGTAATTTGGACAGCAGACGTCACAGTTTAGAGTTTTTAAGGCCGATGGCAATTCCCTGTCGTAGATATCTCCATTACGCTGTTTTTGAACGAAATGACTCGAAACCTGTGCCGTTCTGACTACCTCGATACAGGGGTAGTCCTACTAGTAAGTTCTTCAGAGCTCTCAATCATTCGGAACAACTAGTCATGGGTTACAGAGAGAGACTTCCTACTTCACGAACCGGCCACTGCGACTAGCAAAGATTTCAGGAGGCACGGCCGATATACTCGCATGTGTCATCTATGCTAACTTCAATCCGATGCCCTCAGGGTTTACAACCATTGCTGCTGCCAGGTTTTCCAGCTCAGTGTAGCGAAGTCCTGACATCGTACCTCCAAATCACCCACAAGTTTAATAATATGTTCTTTCTACGAGGCTTGCATAGGCGCTTGCAGAATGTCTACGGTGATCTGGCAGTGGACAAAAGCACGGTGAGTCGTTGGGCAAAGCGTGTGTCATCATCGCCGCAAGGTCAAGCAAGACTGTCTGATCTCCCGCGTGCGGGCCGGCCGTGCACAGCTGTGACTGCTGCAATGGCGGAGCGTGCGAACACACACTCGTTCGAGATGATCGACGGATCACCATCAAACAACTCAGTGCTCAACTTGACATCTCTGATGGTAGTGCTGTCACAATTGTTCACCAGTTGGGATATTCAAAGGTTTGTTCCCGCTGGGTCCCTCGTTGTCTAACCGAACACCATAAAGAGCAAAGGAGAACCATCTGTGCGGAATTGCTTGCTCGTCATGTGGCTGAGGGTGACAATTTCTTGTCAAAGATTGTTACAGGCGATGAAACATGGGTTCATCACTTCGAACCTGAAACAAAACGGCAATCAATGGAGTGGCGCCACACCCACTCCCTTACCAAGAAAAAGTTTAAAGCCATACCCTCAGCCGGTAAAGTCACGGTTACAGTCTTCTGGGACGCTGAAGGGGTTATTCTGTTCTATGTCCTTCCCCATGGTCAAACGATCAACTCTGAAGTGTATCGTGCTACTCTTCAGAAATTGAAGAAACGACTTCAGCGTGTTCGTAGGCACAAAAATCTGAACGAACTTCTCCTTCTTCATGACAACGCAAGACCTCACACAAGTCTTCGCACCCGAGAGGAGCTCACAAAACTTCGGTGGACTGTTCTTCCTCATGCACCCTACAGCCCCGATCTCGCACCGTCGGATTTCCATATCTTTGGCCCAATGAAGGACGCAATCCGTGGGAGGCACTACGCGGATGATGAAGAAGTTATTGATGCAGTACGACGTTGGCTCCGACATCGGCCAGTGGAATGGTACCGTGCAGGCATACAGGCCCTCATTTCAAGGTGGCGTAAGGCCGTAGCATTGAATGGAGATTACGTTGAAAAATAGTGTTGTGTAGCTAAAAGATTGGGGAATAACCTGGTGTATTTCAATGCTGAATAAAACAACCCCTGTTTCAGAAAAAAAATGTGTTGCATTTCTTATTGAACTGCCCTCGTATTATACTTACACACACAATAAGAACACTTTTACTATTTTCTGTACTTTGTGGTGTAGTTTCATACACTGAAGCGCCAAAGATACTGGTATAGGTACGCATATTCTAATACAGAGATATTTTAACAACGAGAATACGGCGCTACGGTCGGCAATACCTGCATAAGACAAGTGTCTGGCATGGTTGTTACATCGGTTACTGTTGCTACAGTAACAGGTTATCAAGATTTAAGTGAGTCTGAACGTGGTGTTATAGTCGGCGCACGAGCGATGGGACACAGGAGCTCCAAGATAGTGATGAAGTAGAGATTTTCCCATACGACCATTTCACGAGTGTACCGTGTAACCTCCCCCTCACTTATCGACCTTAATGACAGTGAAAAATTAAACCGCGTGTACCTAATGGAATTTCGGGAAAAGCAATCGTCACCGAAGTTAATCTGTCGGTAAAGAGGGAGGAAAGGGTTACATCTAAATGAAAGGAAAATTGCTAATGAAACTGGTGGAAATTAATTTTGAAAAGGGGTAAAGTTAATAAAGAAAGTAAATGTGCGGCCGATACGTTAACAATCAACTAGCGGTAATTAGATATTTGAGATTTGGGGGAAATTACGGTCGCCAGTCCTAAGGACAATTACTATAGTAACTGAAAAAGAAAGGTTATTACACATACATTTAGCACTAGAAGCGTGGCAGCTGAAGGTTGACAAGTGTAGTGTGAAAACTGAAAGTTTGTCAGAAGTAATAAATTTCGCTACACTCTGACTTAATTTAGCAAAAGAATTAATAAAACAGGAAAATCGAAAGTTAATTTAGTGACTGAAGTTAATAGTGAGCTTTCTTTCTGAAGCACATCGAAATTCAGTAAAATACGGTTAGTCTTGGACTACCTCAACAATCATTTCAAAAGCTACTTGAATCTACGCAATTTAGAAATAAGAGATTAAACTTCGAACTTGAATTAAATGATTCTGAACAATTAGCAATAGTAAAATTTAGTACGTACCAAGCTGAGCTGCAGTCACAGGTAAGCCAAAATACGGTAACAAAACTCGCACTCTTAATTTGTGCTTGTGTAATCTAAATATTGTAGCCAGCTATGAATACTTTAACTGAACTTTGAAATTAAAGCAGCGAAATTGAATTATATTGTACTTTAATGCTGGCGTCTGAATTTCAACGACACTCCGGTTCATTTCGGAAAAGGAAGGGACCCTGCTTGGTAATGCGATTGGGACAATGAGCAACAAAGGTTCATGCTAAGTTGCTGTAATTTTGTGATGCAACAATTTTAAAAGTTTGAAAAGCTGAGGTCTGCCATACAGTTCTAAAACTTTACGTGCTTCCAGTCTTCCTTGTTGGTTGATTGAAGGTTTGAAGCCGTCGATCGAGGAGGTGGCGACAGTCACTCATTGTCGGCCGTCGCTGTTCCAGAAGCTGGATGTTGGCGCGCCTTCTTCTCGACACGGTCACCAGACGAAACGGGCTCTTGATGTGCGCCAGCTAATGCTTCCCGTCCGCGACACCATGCCAGAAACTATCACCGCAAGTCGAGCGCAATTACCTGCTGCCAAACCCCGAAAGCGCGGCAACTCGCGAGAGCTTCACACAACACACCTGCTCCACTCGCTACTCCCCCCAGACTCCCTCTGCCCGCGCTCCACGCGTCACAGTTAACACTACCAAAGATCCTAAACACTTTCGTTCTCCACACGACCTATCGATGTATTCGTTCGATAGTATAGTTTTCCCTAGGCCAGACCCAGCGTATAAATACAAATAATATTTACGAAACAAACCAATTATACATCGACATAAATATATATATATATATATATATATATATATATATATATATATATATATATATATATATATATATATACAAATAGTAAAACAATTACAATATGTAAAGACACAGAAATGTCATATATCCAGGTAACAAAAATAAGGAAACCAAATTTATAGTACAATAGATGGAAATAGGAGGATATGCATTTCCGGCGTTACAACCGTGAACATCAGGAATCCGGTAAAATATCAAATCTCTGGCATCGCTGCGGCCGGGAAAAGATCCTGCTACAACGGGACCAACGACGACTGAAGAGAATCGTTCAACGTGACAGAAGTGCAGCCCTTCCGCAGATTGCCACAGATTTCAGTTCTGGGCCATCAACAAGTGTCAGCGTGTGAACCGTTCAACAAGCATCATCGATATGGACTTTCGGAGCCGAAAGCCCAACTCGTGTACCCTTGATGACTGCACTACACAAAGCTTTACGCCTCGCCTGGTCACGTCAGCACCGACATTGGACTGTTGATGACTGGAAACATGTTGCCTTATCGGACGAGTCTCATTTCAAATCTTCTCGAGCGGATGGACGTGTACTGGGTATGGAGACAGCCTCATGAATCCAGCTGTTAAAGCTGTTAAAGCTGGTGGAGCTCTGTAATTGTGTGGGTCGTGTGCAGCTGGAGGGGTATGGGACCCATGATAGGTCAAGACACAACTCTGACAGTTGATATGTGCTTAAGCATCCTGTCAGATAACCAACATCCATTCATGTCCATTGTGCATTCCGACGGGCTTGGGCAACTTCAGCAGGACAATGCGACTCTCCACACGTCCAGACTTGCTACAGAATGGCTCCAGGAACACTCTTCTGAGTTTAAACACCTCCGATGGCCACCAAACTGCCCAAACATGAACGTTATTGAGTCTATGTGGGATGCCTTGCAACGTTCTGTTCAGTAGAGTTCTCCAACCCCCTCGTACTCTAACGGATTTATGGATAGCCCTGCAGGATTCATGGTGTCAAATCCTTCCAACACTTCTTCAGACATTAGTCGAGTCACTGCCACGTCGTGTTGCGGCTATTCTGCGTGCTAGCGGGGACCCTACACGATATTAAGAACGTGTAGCAGCTTCTTTGACTCTTCAGTTTATATGACAACATTATCGTTTTCCCCAGTGGGTATGATGACACGCCTATTCCTGTAATTTTTCAAGGCATGAAGCCCAGTTGGAACAAAGCAATCGGCATGTTCGGTTCTATGGGATTTAATCCATACGTATAGTCAGTATGGGGCAACTGATATTTGAAACTACCATTACAGATTTTCATAGTCCGTTGCTAAGATGTCAAGCTTCTTCTCAGCCACATCGTTGCAGGGCACTTTTAGGTAACTTCAACTATATCAAAATTATTTTGCTGATACCATTGAGGTCATACTGACTTTCAAGCTAGTTTAATATAGGTAATCTACACGCAAATTCGTTCAGCACTTTTTTTCCCCCCATCAGTCTTCTGATTGGCTTGATGCCGCCCGCAACGAATTCCCTAATTTCCAACATAGTCCACCTAATTTTCAGCATAGTCCACCTAATTTTCAACATAGTCCACCTAATTTTCAACACAGTCCACCTAATTTCCAACAGTCTTACTCTGCTTTTCATGTCCTCCTTGCTATGTCCGTCAAGAGCTATTTTCTGCCTATGTTGAAGAATTCCTCAAACTCATCTATTTCATCTACATCTACATGTACATGGATACTCTGCAAATCATATTTGAGAGCCTGGAAGAGGGTTCATTGAAATACCTTCTCAATTCTCTATTATTCCAACACCTATATTTTTCTGTACGAGCTCTGATTTCCCTTATTTTATCATGGTGATCGTTTGTCCCATGTAGGTTGGTGTCAACAAAATATTTTCGCATTCGGAAGAGAAAGTTAGTGACTGGAATTTCGTGAGAAGATTCCGTCACAACGAAAAACGCCTTTCTTATAATGATGTCCAGCACAAATCCTGTATCATTTCAATTACACTTTCTTACTCCGTCAGGCCTATCTAGTAAGGATCCCACACCGCGCACGAGTATTCTAAAAGAGGACGGACAAGCGTAGTGTAGGCAGTCTCCTTAATAGCTCTGTTACATTGCCAATAAAATGAAGTATTTGCTTAGCCTTCCCCACAACAATTTCTATGCGTTCCTTCTAATTTAAGTAGTTCGTAATCGTAATTCCTAGGTATTTAGATGAATTTACGGCCTTCAGATTTGACTCATTTATCGTGTAACCGAAGTTTAACTAATTCCTTTTAGCACTCATGTGGATGACTTCACACTTTTCGTTATTTAGGGTCAACTGCCAATTTTCGCAGCATTCAGATACCTTTTCTCAATCGTTTTGCAATTTGTTTTGATCTTCTGATCACTTTATTAGTCGATAAACGACAGCGTCATCTGCAAACAGCATAAGACGGCTGCTCATATTGTCTCCCAAATCATTTATATAGATAAGGAACAGCAAAAGCCCTATAACACTACCTTGGGGAACGCCAGAAATCACTTCTGTTTTACTCGCTAAGTTTCCGTCAATTACTATGAACTGTGACCTCTCTGGCAGGAAGTCACAAATCCAGTCATATAACTGAGACGATAGTGCATAAGCACGCAATTTCACTACAAGCCGCTTGTGTGGTACAGTCTCAAAAGTCTTCCGGAAATCCAGAAATACCGAATTGATCTGAAATCCCTTATCGATAGCACTCAACACTTCATGTGAATAAAGGGCTAGTTGTGTTTCACAAGAACGATTTTTTCTAAACCCATGTTGAATGTGTGTTAATATAGCTTTTTCTTCGAGGTAATTCATAATGTTCGAACACAATATATGTTCCAGAATCCTGCTGCATATCGACGTTAATGGTATGGGTCCGTAATTAAGTGGGTTAGTCCTACTACCTTTCTTGAATATTGATGTGAACTGTGCAACTATCCAGTCTTTGGGTACGGATCTTTCGTCGAGCGAACGGTTGTATATGATTGTTAAATATGGAGCTAATGCATCAGCATACTCTGAAAATAATCTAATTGGTATACAGTCTGCACCAGAAGACTTGCTTTTATTAAGTGAAGTTTTATTTCGAGATCACGTTATGGTGATAAGTTTCTCGCTGTCCTCATTTCTGCTACTTCTCATTACTTACGTCATTCTACGATTTACTCTCAAGCCACATTCTGTACTCATTAGACAGTTCATTTCATTCAGTATATCCTGTAACAGTTCTTCACTTCACTGAGGATAGTAATCTCATAAGTGAATCTTGACATGGATCTCTTTTCACCTTGAATTTTAGTTCCACTCTTGAACTTTTCTCTTATTTCCGTAATTCTTTCTTCGATATACAGAATTAACAGTAGAGGCGAAAGCCTACATCCCTGTCTTACACTCTTCTTATTGCGACCACTTCGTTCTTGATTTTCCACTCTTATTATTTCCTCCTAGCTTTTGTATATAAGTCTAATCCATACTACACTTCTTTCCCTGTAGCTTACCCACATTTTCCTGAGAATTTCAAACCTCTTGAACCGTTTCACATTGTCGAACGCTTTCTCCAGGTCAACAGATCCATTGAAGGTGTCTTGATCTTTCTTTAGTCTTGCTTCCATTATCAACCGCAACGTCAGAACTGACTCTCTGGCACCTCTACCTTTTCTACAGCCAAACTGATCATCGTCTAACACATCCTGAATTTTCTTTTCCATTCTTCTGAACATTATTCTTGTCAGCAAGTTGGATGCGCTAACTGTTAAGCTGATTGTGCGATAACTCTCGCTCTTGGCAGCTCCTGCAATCTTCTGAACTGTGTGGACGACGTTTTTTCGAAAGTCAGATGGTATATCGCCAGAATCTACACATCAACATGAACAGTTCTTTTGTTGTCACTTCCCCAATGATTTTAGAAATTATAAAGGAATGTTATCCATCCCTTTTGCCTTATTTGACCTTAAGTCTCCTAAAGCTCCTTTAAATTCTGATTCTAGTAATGGATCCCCTATCTCTTTTATATCGACTCCTGTTGTTTCTTCTATCGTGTCATAGGACAAGTCTTCCCCCCATAGGAACCTTCAATGTACTCCTTCCACCTATCCGCTGTTTCCTCTGCATTTAACAGTGGAATTCCCACTATAGTTTTAATGTTACAGCACTGGCTTTCAATTGTGCAGAAGGCTCTTTTAACTTTTCTATGTGCTGAATCAGTCCTTCCAACAAGCACTTCTTTTTCTATTTCATCACATTTTTCGTGCAGCAGTTTCGCCTTAGCTTCCCTACGCTTTCTATTTATTTCATTCCTGAGTGACCTGCATTTCTGTATTCCTGAATTTCCGGGAACATTTTGAACTTCTTTAACTGAAGTATATCTTCTCTTACCCATTGTTACGTCACAGTTATCTTCTTTGTACGTATGTCTTCCTTTCCAGCTCCTGTGATTGTCCTTTTTAGAAATGTCTATTCCTCTTCAACTGTACTGCCTAACGAGCTATTCCGTATTGCTGTTATCTATAGCCTCAGAGAACTTCAACCGTATCTCGTCATTTCTTAGCACTTCCGTATCCTACTTTTTTGCATGCTGATTCTTCCTGACTATTATCTTAAATTTAGGCTACTCTTCATCCATACTAAATTGCGATCTGACTCTATATCAATTCCTGGATAGGTCTCACAATCCAATCTGATTTCGGAGTCGCTGACCGACTATGACGTAATGTAACTGAAATCTTCCCTTATCTCCCAACCTTTTCCAAGCCTATCCCTCCTCTTGTGGTTCTCGAACAGAATAATTGCTTTCACTAGCTGAAATTTACTGTAGAACTCAATTAGTTTTTGTCCTATCTCATTCGTAGTACGTAGCCCATATTCTCCCGTAACCATTTATTCTACTCCTTCCCCTACAACTGCATTCCAGTCGCCCATGATTGTCAGATTTTCATCTCTCTTTACGTACTGTATTACATGTCCTCATACATTCTCTGTCTCTTCATCTCCTGTTTGCAACGCCGGCATACACAGGGTGTAAATTTTAAGTTGAGAGACCAGAATAACTCGAAAAATAAGCTTCACATGAAAAAAGTGTGTACAATCCAAAGGTGATTATTTTCGAGGAGTACATCTGCTTGTGCTAAAATTAGCTCGCCACCCAAGCTCCCCTGGGGGTGGGGCGGGAGGAAACTTTAAAATTTCAATTGGGAACCCCCACTTTTTATTGCAGAATCAGATTTTACATAAAAAACTTGGTACATTTTGTCTTAAGCATTTGTTCTGAGTCTTGGTAGCTGGCGTTGTAATTCAAGAAAATTCATCTCATTTTTGCGTTGAAAACGGTTACGGATCAATAAAAAATACTTATTTACTTCGTATATTTTGATCAGTGTCTGAAGAAGAAAAACATCAACGAAGTACTAGCAGACGGCATTTCCCGATGTAGGCGGGAAATAAAGCGGAAATCCACCATCTCCAACATATTATTAACGAACTCTTTTTCGATCTTAAAACAAATCCAGATGTAAATAACTTAATTACAGGCCGCTGATGATGGTTTACCTCAATAAAGTGAAACGCGTCTGATGAAAAAAACACGCATTTTTTGTAGTTTCAATGAAAGAATGAAAATACTCTCAAGAATTGTTAAGCAACTACGGGCAATACGGCCAGACAAATGAAGATATTAATTTAAGAAAGATAGCTTCGAATGAGTCTTGGACCGATCTATACACATAGTTAGGTGTTTCACGACTGTTACTGTTTTCGGATTTGCCATTGTCAAATGTCTGAGCTAGCTCGTACCTCCCTGAGGTTCTCTCTAGCTCGGCTGTCCTATGTCGGCGGTACTGAATTCGGAGAACTCAGCCCGCTACTGTTCTACATCCTTCACGGATCACTGCCTTGTACTAGTGCCGCAGTTGCCTGCAGCAGAATTTGAGATTACGGTCTCTGCTACAGGCAGCTGAATATCCCGGTGCAAACTCGGTCGTACTCTCTCCCCCCCTCCTCCGTCTCTCGCCCACCCCCACCACCCCACCCCCCGCCCATCCCTTTTACGCTTGCGATTTCGTACCGATAGTAACGAACCGTGGTCGAATAAGGTATCGAGTTATATGGATTGCGCTGGAAGCAGTTACACTGGGGCAAGACAGAGAGAAAAGAGATGCTGGCTGTGAGAGCGGAGTGTCTAGAAGAAGGAAGAAGTAGCAATACTAGCGATTCCGAAAGTTGTGACCGACTGAATATTTTCAGGTCATACTGAACACTAAATGGGTAGTACTTATAGTGAGTGTGTGTGTGTGTGTGTGTGTGTGTGTGTGTGTGTGTCTGCTCTCGCGCGCGCGTTTGCGTGACTAGGATGTAACTGAGAACACTGAAGTGGTGTCTTGCGTCGTCTTTGTTTCGGATAATTACGAGGAGCGATCACTAACTAATGCAACACGTTTTTTTTCCGAAAGCAGGTTGCTTTTGCATTACTGGCCATTAAAATTGCTACACCAAGGAGAAATGCAGATGATAAACGGGTCTGCATTGGACAAATATATGGTACTAGAACAGACATGTGATTACATTTTCACGCAATTTGGGTGCACAGATCCTGAGAAATCAGTACCCATAACAACCACCTCTGGCCGTAATAACGGCCTTGATACGCCTAGGCATTGAGTCAAACAGAGCTTGGATGGCGTGTACAGGTACAGCTGCCCTTGCAGCTTCAACACGATACCACAGTTCATCAAGAGTAGTGACTGGCGTATTGTCATGAGCCAGTTGCTCGGCCACTATTGACCAGACGTTTTCAGTTGGTGAGATATCTGCAGAATGTGCTGGCCAGGGCAGCTGTCGAACATTTTCTGTATCGAGAAAGGCCTGTACAGGACCTGCAACATGCGGTCTTGCATTATCCTGCTGAAATGTAGGGTTTCGCAGGGACCGAGTGAAGGGTAGAGCCACGGGTCGTAACACATATGAAATGTAACGTCCATCGTTCAAAGTGCCTTCAATGCAAACAAGAGGTGACCGAGACGTGTAACCAATGGCACCCCATACCATCAAGCCGGGTGATACGCCAGAATGACATGACGAATACACGCTTCCAATGTGCATTCACTTCTGTCCAGCGGCGTTTCTATTCATCAATGACATGGAATTCCACGTCAGCAAGATAAGAATGGGATGTCTTCATCTCAACCTCTCCACAGAGAATACATCCCTTAATAATGGAAGGCCAGTATTGTCAGCCATCTTCCGATACTCACGTTGCAGCGCACTCATCTGCTGTGAAGACAGGCAGATTCCCCCCTTCCCCTCCTAAAAAAACATAAGTACATGTACCGCATACAGTTCTTGTAGCTACTAGATATTTCCTACGAGATCAGTCGGTCATCCACCACAGTGTCATATCACAAGTTGTGCGATACATCCACTGGTTTATCAGCTGTGGTTAATTGAGAATGATCATGTACAGTAGAAGGTGTGCTCTGTGATGAATGACAGAAAAAGGTGTAACGCAAGACTGTTGTTCTACAGGGTGTTTCAAAAATGACCGGTATATTTGAAATGGCAATAAAAACTAAACGAGCAGCGATAGAAATACACCGTTTGTTGCAATATGCTTGGGACAACAGTACATCTTCAGGCGGACAAACTTTCGAAATTACAGTAGTTACAATTTTCAACAACAGATGGCGCTGCAAGTGATATGAAAGATATAGAAGACAACGCAGTCTGTGGGTGCGCCATTCTGTACGTCGTCTTTCTGCTGTAAGTGTGTGCCGTTCACAACGTGCAAGTGTGCTGTACACAACATGGTTTATTCCTTAGAACAGAGGATTTTTCTGGTGTTGGAATTCCACCGCCTAGAACACAGTGTTGTTGCAACAAGACGAAGTTTTCAACGGAGGTTTAATGTAACCAAAGGACCGAAAAGCGATACAATAAAGGATCTGTTTGAAAAATTTCAACGGACTGCGAACGTGACGGATGAACGTGCTGGAAAGGTAGGGCGACCGCGTATGGCAACCACAGAGGGCAACGCGCAGCTAGTGCAGCAGGTGATCCGACAGCGGCCTCGGGTTTCCGTTCGCCGTGTTGCAGCTGCGGTCCAAATGACGCCAACGTCTACGTATCGTCTCATGCGCCAGAGTTTACACCTCTATCCGTACAAAATTCAAACGCGGCAACCCCTCAGCGCCGCTACCATTGCTGCACGAGAGACATTCGCTAACGATATAGTGCACAGGATTGATGACGGCGATATGCATGTGGGCAGCATTTGGTTTACTGACGAAGCTTATTTTTACCTGGACGGCTTCGTCAATAAACAGAACTGGCGCATATGGGGAACCGAAAATCCACATGTTGCAGTCCCATCGTCTCTGCATCCTCTAAAAGTACTGGTCTGTTTGTTCCAAAGGAATCATTGGCCCATTTTTCAGATCCGAAACGATTACTGCATCACGCTATCTGGACATTCTTCGTGAATTTGTGGCGGTACAAACTGCCTTAGACGACACTGCGAACACCTCGTGGTTTATGCAAGATGGTGCCCGGCCACATCGCACGGCCGACGTCTTTAATTTCCTGAATGAATATTTCGATGTTCGTGTGATTGCTTTGGGCTATCCGAAACATACAGGAGGCGGCGTGGATTGGCCTCCCTATTCGCCAGACATGAACCCCTGTGACTTCTTTCTGTGGGGACACTTGAAAGACCAGGTGTACCGCCAGAATCCAGAAACAATTGAACAGCTGAAGCAGTAATTCTCATCTGCATGTGACGCCATTCCGCCAGACACGTTGTCAAAGGTATCGGGTAATTTCATTCAGAGACTACGCCATATTATTGCTACGCATGGTGGATATGTGGAAAATATCGTACTATAGAATTTCCCAGACCGCAGCGCCATCTGTTGTTGAAAATTGTAACTACTGTAATTTCGAAAGTTTGTCTGCCTGAAAATGTAGTGTTGTCCCAAGCATATTGCAACAAACGGTGTATTTCTATCGCTGCTCGTTTAGTTTTTATTGCCGTTTCAAATATACCGGTCATTTGTGAAACACCCTGTAAGAAATGAACAAAATCCTATGACCAATACACTGGCATTTTTAGATCTACAGTGTTGCGCTTTCCAGTAGAAATGTTGTCTGTGATATGGAATCAAGTCTTTGCATTCTGCCACATTCCTTCGTTGGATCCTATGGAGAAGTTACCTTTTTCGAAACTGTCTGCTGAAGTAAAACTCCAATGTGGTTTTGTAGGCAGGCCCTATGCATTCTGTAACTGGTCCTCAGTCTCTGCAGCTTTGTCATGTGAACGTTCCACTTTAAGTTGGGAAGTGAGCAGAAGTCGGAGAGCGCTACAGAGATAGGGAGATGTTGCTGCAGGTCATTTAACCAATTCTTTTTCAGTTGCTCTGTCAGGGTGCATGAGATGTGTGGAATAGCCTGCGTTCGACTCTTATACAACTGCGAGTTGTGTGTGTGACTTAGAACACTATCTACTTGCAATCATTAACAGCAAACTTCTCATCAGAGGACTTCCATACATATGTGATGATGAAACCTGTCGATCCTGTTTCAGCTCTTTCCTCTGGGCGAGTGAACATTTGTGAGACGCACTCCACTCCCACGCCGCTTCTTGGGAATAAAATCAAATTTTCAGTTCCATAACTATAGTGATCCCAAGTTGTCGACAGTTCCTTGTGAGGTACTGCAATCCCCATGAATACATACAGATGTCCTGTTTATGAAATTAGTAGCAGCATGACATATAATTTCAAATGTCAAATACCTCTGATAAGTGTTTGCATGTTTTCTCGTGAGATGCTTTCTCCGATACTGGCAATCATTTTTTATAGGACTGGTGCGAGCATAGTGTAATTTCTGAACTGTGATCGGTTGTGAACAGTGGGCACTATACACCTCTGGAGAGTTATATTGTGCATATATCACAAAAGATCGATGTTTTAAGGAAGTAGTTTTTCCCTTTTACTGTTTGTCACATTAGTTTATCTTAGAGAAACTTTCTAGGAGAATGTATGTCATATGCTGGAAATATATTTCTTATATTTGAATATTAACAGCATTGCATTCCACATGTCTAACAGGTCTGAAACCGCACTGCTCTAACATTATAGCATGTTTCATGTGCAGAAACATGTAGCCTTAGGAGTGCATGTGCTTATGTTCTATATACCATCTTGGTTCTGTTCCCAGACACTAGAACAATACTTCAGAATTCATAGCGCAGTTGATTTACAAAAAATGCTTCAAACACCGTCCATCTGGAGCTCTAACATGCATATAATCCAGCCCTTTCGTCTTCTTCTTAACCGTCTGCAATTATATCACAACACTTCCATATCTACTATACACAAACAGGGGGTGCTAACCTCATCGACATCGGCGCACGTGGAGAAATCTTGTGTACTTGGTGCCATGAATAAGATTAGTGCAGAACAACAGTTACAGACTAGGCTCGCTCTGTACCTTCACGAAATGCAGAATGCAGTGGTCTACTTCTCGTAAGCTGCAAATGAAATTAATGACAGTGCTGCAGGGAGGGTTGGTCAGAGACAATGGTAAGGGATCTTTCAGTCTCTAACTACATGCTAAGAGTGCTCTGTGACCACCATCTGCAGAGGGAAAGTTCCTAAATCGCACACTATTATCGAAGTGCTATAAATATGTGAATCGCGCCGTCTAGTATTTGTTCGAAAATTAACACAGAACATACGTACTGCACAGTCCTTTATCGACATGCGCAATCAAGTATATGGTACTCTCAATGTAGGGGATGGGTGGTTTAGCGATGGTGCAAAAACTGTGAAGCATACTGTTGCATCATCGTTCGGTGGTGGATTTACGATCAAATTGCTAAAATTAATCACACTATCAACTGTGATGCTTATTATTACAGTACATCGATGGTGTCTTTTCCATCTCATCCATTCACTGGTAAACTCTTGATTACCACATACTGACTGACTGACAAACTTGTTTGAAACGGAGAAAGAGGAGGAACAACACCTTCCGGGGATGGCTAGCACCGAAACAGTGATTGTGTGCATGACTGCAAGATGAGGAATCAATCGAAATGGAACACTGAGGCATCAGCTATTCTGTCACTGTGAAAGCTGAGTTTAAATGTAGAGGTCGACAATCACCTTATATTTAATGGGGGTCGAAGTATATGCTTGATGACAGCACACAGACGGTATTTGGATATGTACATTGGAAAACAAGGATGTGCTAAAAGTATTATCGAGTTCTCTGCCAGATGATGGTGAAGTTTTTATAGATTGCAGTTTATTTTCTTTCTCTGTTGGATGGTACAAAATAAGGATGATAGAGAGAATCTTTGGGTGCCAGACATGAATGCACCCCGAGGAATGCAGATCTCATTCAGACTGCAGTACCTGTATGTAGTTTGGAGACACATTGCAATGGGGTAGCAGAATCCAGGTCCCTTGGAAACTCTCCATAATGCCGCAAAACTATTCTGGTTTACATTTGTTGTGATTGCCTTTATTTAAAATCATGCACTATGTGTGTTGCGGGAGAGAAATCTTCGTTTGGCGTTGACTTCACACAACGTATACTATGGGCGGATCTACGATATCATGTTTTCATTTCCACCTAATGGTCAAAACATGGTCCTGTCGCACTAACTCAGCTCACTCTGTTTCCATACAGGCTGGAGAAGATGGTAGAGAGAGCACTCTCCGACCTCTGCTCAGTTCCGACTTAAACTGGAACAGTCACACGCACAAAGCTGCAGAGACTGAGTGAGGAGCAGTTACAGGATGCATAGGGGCTGCCTAAAAAAAAAAAAAAAAAAAAAAAAAAAAAAAAAAAGTTCGAGTTTTACTGTAGCAAATACGTTCGAAAAAGGTGACTGGTTTCGAGATATATGATTGCCATGAATATGATTCACTAGTGGGTGTTATCATTAAAAGACTTCTCCATAAGATGCAACTAAAGTATATGGTCGTATGGAAAGACTGGGTTCCAAATTGCAGACAACATTTCTACCGGAAGGCATAACCCTACAGACCTGAAAAATGCCAGTGTATTGGTCATAGGATTTTGTACATTTCTTATGTCCACAATCTTGTGTTGCACTCCTTTCTTTTGAAGTTATTTGTCACACAGCGCACCATCTACTGTATGTTATTATTCTCAATAAATCATCGCCTATAAACCAGTGGATATACCGCCCGACTTGTGACATGAGTTAAAACGCGTTACAAATACTGTAGAAATGTCTAGCCGTGGCATAAGGGAGTTGCCAATACGGGGTTCATACCATATTCCTTAGCCAATCACCTTTAAATTCTATTATTTTATTACGAGCTCACACCGCCGTCAACATCCATCCGCACTTTCAGTATGTTAATATACATCCCGCAACCAGTGTCTATATTCAATGTCGTATTTGCATGGAAAACCACTTTATTTTCAGGCAATATAGTACCTCGATTTATAAAGCCTGTATAGGTTTTAACGTGGATATGAGATACTTGTGTGCGCCTGTGGAACAAAGATCACTTGTGACAGGAACATGTGTGACAGATTTGCCATAAGCAGCAGGCTTACAAAGTATTTGTCTTTTCTGAAAAGTGCAAAGAAAATTACTTTGGCCTGTCATAAGGACGGTATGGATTTGACGTGGAAAAATCGATAGCCATAAGGAGAATGAAAGACTTTTTTTCGTCAAAAATTCAGTCCAGTCATGAGAATACTACACATGTTTATATTTCCGGAGTCACAGTCATCAAGAGGGGTTATTTCGGATACGTCGCTCATTTTTTAATGTCGTGCGATTGAGGCTGCAATCGTAAGATTGAATTGTAAGTACAGTGATAAAATATATATATGGCTAGTTTCGTGGGACGATTGTGTCCGCTGTGTGGGGAGTATGTGGCAGTGGTGGCCTGTGGCGAGAACGATTGACGTTTCCAGGTTATGGCAGGAGCTGTCCAAATGGAGAGGCCAGCTAGGGTACTGGAATGTAGCTGACCTAACAGTGCCGCCCTCTAGACAGTTGAATAGCAAACTAATAGCATGTGTTAGCCAGCCTTCGTGATCACGTGTGATCTCTGTGGAAATTTGAGAAGATTCAATATGGACGTGTGTTTGTGCTGGGTCATTATTCCCTCCCATGTACATTGTCCGGTTGACTGCTTCTTCACATTTCCCATCTTTATTTGGTTGAGGGAACATTGATTGTGATGTGTGTTGTGTGCATCTACCTGGTGAAGAACGGGTGGAAGGCATTTTTTGCTGGTTCTCCAGACGTTTGAAACACCTTAGTTGACTTAGTAAAGTGGAAGGATGATTTTGAATCTGTTACATCACTGACATCAGTATTCGGGAGAGGAACTATCAATATCCTTTTTTTCGAGTTTTCACGGAAGGATCTTTACAGACAAGACAATTTTCTAGTTATTAGTGGTTTACAGTACATTGCACCTCGCTGCACATGGCTAAAGTTCCAGTTTTCCAGAGAAATAATTTCTACTCTATCTTCGGAATTATAGTGTGCGTGCATTAGGTACCATCGACTGTGGTCCTGAAAAGGACCAAGATGATGTTTCTGGTGTGCAAGGATCAGCCGCCAGAGAAACCTGACGCCCAGGGTACGCCCGATTGCAGGTCTTACCTTGGTCGGAAATCATTGCAATCTTCGTGGAGGCTCATCATCCGAGAAGCTCACCATTTCACCAGAGAAGGCAAGGCTGGAGTTATGGAAGAAGTCGACGCCTCACTTGCAGACGCCAGAAGCTGAAGAACTACCACCTGGACACAACGAGAACTGGCTGCTGTGGAAATCTTTAAACAGATTACGATCAGGAGTTG
The DNA here is from genome assembly GCF_023864275.1 of Schistocerca cancellata. Classification (NCBI taxonomy): domain Eukaryota; kingdom Metazoa; phylum Arthropoda; class Insecta; order Orthoptera; family Acrididae; genus Schistocerca; species Schistocerca cancellata. The sequence goes on from NC_064628.1 coordinate 29,724,718, forward strand.
GACGATCCAGAGACAACCTGAAGAGATGGGGCTCCGTATCAGAAGATACGTCCTGTGATTGTGGACAAGAACTAACCACAAGCCACATGCTCCAGCGCCTTTTGTGCCCTACATCCTGCACGAAGATTGATCTCCTGCAAGCCACTCCACACGCCTTGGAGGTTGTAAAGTACTGGGCACATACAATATAAATATATATATTAAAAAACTAGAAACCCGCCTCGATTGGGAAAAAGCACCTAGTGTTAACCTAGGTTTCGGCGTAGATAACTACACCTTCTTCAGAACAATAAAACCCACAAGTGCCTAAGAAGACCTTTGTCAATGATTAAAAGAACACCATAGCTATACATTTATAACGAAAAAATGGAAAACACAAACAGTACATATGTACAAAGTCTAAACCACTACTTAACTTAATAGTGTAACCTCCACCTCACACCAGCCTATGTTCGATGGTCCATGACCTGCCATAAACTGCAGCTACAAGTAAGTGAGCTTCCATTTGTAGCTGCAGTTTATGGCAGGTCATGGTCCATCGAACATAGGCTGGTGTGAGGTGGAGGTTACACCATTAAGTTAAGTAGTGGTTTAGACTTTGTGCATATGTACTGTTTGTGTTTTCCTTTTTTTCGTTATAAATGTATAGCTATGGTGTTCTTTTAATCATTGACAAAGGTCTTCTTAGGCACTTGTGGGTTTTATTGTTCTGAAGGTGTAGTTATCTACGCCGAAACCGAGGTTAACACTAGGTGCTTTTTCCCAATAGAGGCGGGTTTCTAGTTTTTTAATATATATATTTATATTCCATGTGCCCAGTACTTTGCAACCTCCAAGGCGTTTGGAGTGGCTTGCAGGAGATCAATCTTCGTGCAGGATGTAGGGCACAAAAGGCACTGGAGCATGTCCATTGAACGTATATTTTTCTTTCAGTGACGTTTTCTACAGGAATATTCGATTTCATAGCGACGGTGCTAGACGGCCTCTATAAAGTTTTCGGGCGAAATATCGCAATATCGGTCGACTCTTTTGACATGTTGTGCCTCGCTGCGCGCTGAACAATAGAGAGCAGACGCTTTCGTCGACAGCGCGCGTTCTGAAGCGGCAGCGTATAGGGCAGAGAGGGAGGGAGAGAGAGAGAGAGAGAGAGAGAGAGAGAGAGAGAGATTACTGAACATAGCAGAAATAAACTACGTGGTGTACGACCAGAGGACGTAACAGAACCGAAACAGCTTCAGAGCAACTATCGATACGTGCCACCAGATAGTCTGACGAACGTAGAAACATTGCTGGCCACAAAAGCAACAACATAATGAAGACAGAATACAACAAACCCCAACTGGCATGACGTTTATTCAGAGTTGCGCTCTACCAAAACCGCGATTCGGTAGTTGTAGTACAGAACATAAATGACGTAGTAAATGGCAGGGAAAGAAACATAAATGAATGTGTGGGAGAAACTGCGAGCCAAGCATTTCTCTTCGCTTTTTGATTGTCTGCTTGTTTGTTTTTGCACATAATTAGAACAGTATATCGTTCAGTGTTGTGTATTTTGTATCGTTAGCCAAGAACAACCGGAATAACATCGCCGCGGGCGGAGCTTGTGTACTACATACACTCCTGGAAATTGAAATAAGAACACCGTGAATTCATTGTCCCAGGAAGGGGAAACTTTATTGACACATTCCTGGGGTCAGATACATCACATGATCACACTGACAGAACCACAGGCACATAGACACAGGCAACAGAGCATGCACAATGTCGGCACTAGTGCAGTGTATATCCACCTTTCGCAGCAATGCAGGCTGCTATTCTCCCATGGAGACGATCGTAGAGATGCTGGATGTAGTCCTGTGGAACGGCTTGCCATGCCATTTCCACCTGGCGCCTCAGTTGGACCAGCGTTCGTGCTGGTCGTGCAGACCGCGTGAGACGACGCTTCATCCAGTCCCAAACATGCTCAATAGGGGACAGATCCGGAGATCTTGCTGGCCAGGGTAGTTGACTTACACCTTCTAGAGCACGTTGGGTGGCACGGGATACATGCGGACGTGCATTGTCCTGTTGGAACAGCAAGTTCCCTTGCCGGTCTAGGAATGGTAGAACGATGGGTTCGATGACGGTTTGGATGTACCGCGCACTATTCAGTGTCCCCTCGACGATCACCAGTGGTGTACGGCCAGTGTAGGAGATCGCTCCCCACACCATGATGCCGGGTGTTGGCCCTGTGTGCCTCGGTCGTATGCAGTCCTGATTGTGGCGCTCACCTGCACGGCGCCAAACACGCATACGACCATCATTGGCACCAAGGCAGAAGCGACTCTCATCGCTGAAGACGACACGTCTCCATTCGTCCCTCCATTCACGCCTGTCGCGACACCACTGGAGGCGGGCTGCACGATGTTGGGGCGTGAGCGGAAGACGGCCTAACGGTGTGCGGGACCGTAGCCCAGCTTCATGGAGACGGTTGCGAATGGTCCTCGCCGATACCCCAGGAGCAACAGTGTCCCTAATTTGCTGGGAAGTGGCGGTGCGGTCCCCTACGGCACTGAGTAGGATCCTACGGTCTTGGCGTGCATCCGTGCGTCGCTGCGGTCCGGTCCCAGGTCGACGGGCACGTGCACCTTCCGCCGACCACTGGCGACAACATCGATGTACTGTGGAGACCTCACGCCCACCGTGTTGAGCAATTCGGCGGTACGTCCACCCGGCCTCCCGCATGCCCACTATACGCCCTCGCTCAAAGTCCGTCAACTGCACATACGGTTCACGTCCACGCTGTCGCGGCATGCTACCAGTGTTGAAGACTGCGATGGAGCTCCGTATGCCACGGCAAACTGGCTGACACTGACGGCGGCGGTGCACAAATGCTGCGCAGCTAGCGCCATTCGACGTCCAACACCGCGGTTCCTGGTGTGTCCGCTGTGCCGTGCGTGTGATCATTGCTTGTACAGCCCTCTCGCAGTGTCCGGAGCAAGTATGGTGGGCCTGACACACCGTTGTCAATGTGTTCTTTTTTCCATTTCTAGGAGTGTATTTCTGACGCTAAGCGAGTATAGCGTAACTCATTGACAGGTCAGTACCGCCTGTGTGGTCGACCTGGCTTTTTATGTTCATCCGCAGTGACTGTTTTTGTTAGCGTTGTTTTGTCCTTGTTTCCTTTTTTATTATGGCAAGTTTTCTACTCGGTGAAAAGGCTGCTGAAACAGTTTTAACGTTGAAAACAGCTTTCCAAGATGACGCTACTGGATAAATTCACGTGCGTGAGTGGTTTTCTCGATTTAAAAATGGTGACATGTCGATTGATGACTAATCTAGCTCTGGACGTCCATCAACTTCCTGAATCGACGGAAATATTGCAAAAATTCGATAGCTTGAGCTCATAGACCGTCGACAGACAACTTATCCGCTGTCAGAGATTAGTAGATTATCTTGGAGCTCGATTCAGGTAATATTAACGGAAGGTTTTGGAATGAAACAGGTTTCTGACAGCGCACATGCACACGCAGCCGTCTATGGTAGATAGTGTTTGACTAAAAATGGCATGGTTCCTCTACCCCACCCACCTTACTCGCCTGACCTGGTTCCGTCCGAGTTTTTCTTATTTCCACACACGAAAGGGGACTTGAATGGATACCGATTCGACAGCACTGAAGAAGTCAAGATGAAAACGAGGGAGCAGCTATCAGCCATTTCTAAGTATGACGACAGAAAATGTTTCGAACAGTGGAAGAACCTGTGGGACAAATGTGTTACTTCTAATGGAGAGTATTTTGAAGAGGGTATGGTTGTTTTCTAAACACTTTGAAAATATATAGCTTTTAAAAGTAATTTCTGTTTTTTGGGTATCCCCTCGTAAATAGGATTCTATAAGTAATAAAAATTAGTTTATCGCATAACTTCTGCTCTTTTGCATAAGCAAAAAACATTACTTTTTATGCAAATACAGATTACGTCTACAATTATCAAAAATACAATTGTTGTTGTTATTTTATATTCAGTGGAATATTTTTCGACATGACCGAAGGCAAGAGTTTCCTGTTATTGACAAATGCGGCAAAAAGAGAAACGACTTTTATATAAGCTACACGAAGTATTGAAGTAATTTGTTGCACACGGTGTTACAACGCTTGTGCAGAAAGTAAGTCCCGATCAGTCGCAAAATGGAAATAACAATGAAAATCAGAAATGTTTCATTTGCGACAGTTGGCTCCAACGTCCAGCTACTTCTCTACATAGTCGCCGCTCTAGCTAGGACACCAGTCGCACCGTTATACCAACTTTCCAATACCTTCGTCATAGAAGGCAGCTGCCTGTGCTTCGCGCCAACTCTCTACGCTCATCTATAGCTCGTTGTCTGTGTGAAAATTTTGTCTTCTTAGCCAGTAATTGATCTGTTCAGAGATGAAACACAGAGGGAGCCCATTCCCGGCCGTAGTGCGGGTGATCAAACACTTCCCATCGAAAACGCTGCAGGAGCATTTTCATTGCCCTTGCAGAATGCGACCGAGAATTGTCACTAACAAGGGAACCTCCCCATTGCACCCCCCTCAGATTTAGTTATAAGTTGGCACCGTAGATAGGCCTTGAAGAACTGAACACAGATCAATCGAGAAAACAGGAAGAAGTTGTGTGGAACAATGAAAAAAATTAGTAAAATATACAAATTGAGTAGTCCATGTGCAAGATAGGCAACATAAAGGAGAACGTGACCTCAGGAGCGTCGTGGTCTTGTGGTTAGCATGAGTAGCTACGGAACAAGAAGTCCTTGGTTGAAGTCTTCCCTCGACTGAAAATTTTACTTTCTTTATTTTCGCAAAGTTTTGATCTGTCCGTTCGTTCATTGACGTCTCTGTTCACTGCAATAAGTTTAGTGTCTGTGTTTTGCGACCGCACCGCAAAACCATGCGATTAGTAGACGAAAGGACGCGCCTCTCCAATGGGAACCGAAAACATTTGATCGCAAAGTCATAGGTCAACCGATTCCTCCACAGGAAAACACGTCTCATATATTCTATACGACGTTGGTGACGGCATGTGCGTCACATGACAGGAATATGTTGTTGACCCACCTAACTTGTACACTTAGCGAATGGGTAAAAAGATTCTTCTACCTTGCCCGATTTAGGTTTTCTTGTGGATGTGATAACACTCCCAAAAAAGTGATGAAAACATAAGAGTTTTTCACATAAACTGAAAATAAAAAATTAAAATTTTCACTGGAGGGAAGACTTGAACCTAGGACCTCTCCTTCCGTAGCTGTTCTAGCTAACCACGGGACCACGGCGCTTTCTGACTCCCACTGTCCTTGATGTTGCCTATCTTCGGATGGACTACTCAGTTTGTATATTTTACTAATTTTTTTCATAGTTCCACACAACTTCTTCCTGTTTTCTCGATTGATCTGTGTTCAGTTTTTCAAGGCCTATCCACTGTGCCAACTTATAACGAAATCTGAGGGGGGTGCGATGGGGAGGTTCCCTTGTAAGTAGGAACCGTATGACGGTTGTGTAATGTGGGCTGCACAACTTCAGCCAAAATCTCTCACCAGGACCTCATACTTGGCGGGAAACAGTATTTTCCACGCATCTTCATGTGCTCACCATGCGCTCAGAACTGAAAAGAGCGAAGTGATGCAACCGACAGGGATACTAGAGACACTATCGGCGAACACATATGTGCAAAGCTTTATTAGAGTTTCACAGTGGTTTCCATTTCTTGACCGACCGGGACTTACTTCCCGAATATACCTCATCATGAGTGCTGTGTCCAGGGTTGTGCGGGGACCGACACTGAAGACGCATGCACCAATCGCCACGTGAGCTCCGGTCCGGTCTTCGGACCTGGCAAATAGGGTATCACTTTCAGCCGAACTAGACGAGTTACGACTAGCCTCATAAAGAAGCCAGAGAAAATCGTTGCGCCATTTAACATTGCCGTTTGATGTGGCAGAAACCTCAGCTAGAAAGAGGACTCTTCGTCTTAAGGAACTCCGGAACGCCCTACACTTGCAATGTTAAAATAACGCTTATAAATTACATCTTTCCTCACAAAGTATTTGAGGTAGGAAGTTGAACTTTTTACAGATTATTTATTGGAATATGGGCTACAACTTAACACAGGGATTTTACAAAATTTTAGTTCAGTTATTAAAGATGATTTTTTTTTCAATTGTAATGAAAATTCACAACATTTTTTTGCAATTTTTTATTTATATATTCAAAAATATACAGTTTTTTGGAAAAAGGCTGTGTTAAATTATGCAGAAGGTACTGTGTAACATTTACTGAACGTTTGAAACAAATATGTTTGGAAGATCCTTAGAAAACATGTAATTAGTATGAGAAAATAAAAGTTTTGGGAATCGAGCGACAAAGATTGGATTAACTTTTTAGTGCATTCCAGGTCCATAGGATGGATTATCTTCATCCTCTGCAAACTCCTCCTCCAGCTTCCTCTTGTTCCTCCTCCTGTTTACTCTTGCTTGTATTTCTAGACTCTTTACAGCCCTGTCTGCAGCCCGAAGGCGTTCCTTGTCTAAAGCAAGCATCGCTCGTACCATGTTAGAACCTATCTTCATTCCCGTATTTCTAAATACCTTGCACCTTACAATGTTGCCATCATTGAAAGTCGCAACAGCATCATACACACCAAAGTGAAGTGTTTCTATTCCAACAAATACAGTCTTGGGGATTCTCGACCATATAACACTATTTACACTTTCATTGGGGTTTTGAGTTTTTCCGTGAATATACTTTTTCAACAGTTCAGGTGCTGCTAAGTCTCTGAAAATAGGTTTTATCACCTCCATTATTGCATGAGGCAGACTATGCTTATGAGTGTACACTTCACCAGTTAGAAATCCTTTGTTATATTTAAACCAACTGTCTTCTTCTTTGGGACACAAGCTATGTTGGAGATTTTCATCGGTTGAAGAAGTATGAAAAAAAAGAGCCCAAACAGCCTTCTTCATTTCGTCGACACTTTGTGTATTTTGCCTAATAGCCATTCCATAATAGTTCTGTATTTTGTCAATTACACTGTCAGTTAACCTTCCCTTCCCATCCAACCCTTTACCATCACTGAGTTTTTGTTTTTTGTACGAAGCTTTCAGTCGCGATATATATTGAACCATCACAGGTTAGCCACAACACATACTTTATCTCACATCACTAAAATGTACCTGATGAACACGGACGTTAATAATAACACCATTTGACAGCAGTTTAACAGCGCCACAGTGGGTCACGCCCATGTAGAACACATTTCAAAAAAAAATTTAAAAATAGTTGTAGTCTTCGGAATTGAATAAATTATATATCTATTAAAAGGTAATAGTCTGCAGATTCAGAAAACGCAAAAAAGTAAAAATTGAACTTTTCATGATTTTGAGCGTTTCCGGAGCCCCTTAAGCAACGTGGTTGTGGATCGTCTGTTGTAAGATAGACCGTACGTCTAGATTTAGTAACATACCGCTCACCAATGCTCATCCTCTAGTACGTGCCGTACGCACAAGTGAAGCGACCTTCGAGATGATACTCCCAGAAGGCAACCTAGAGTAGTACTTTCAGAAGATGCAATTTTGCACCTTGTTTGGAATTTACAGGACATTAAATGTCGAGTTTTTTGAGGAAGATGTGAAGGGGTGCGAAATTCTCTACCAGAGATGGATGTGAGTGCAGCAGAAGAAGAAGGCCTGTTTACTATTTACAGTAGTTCAGTCTTCTTGTCCTTCGGTCATGATTTCTGGGAACTTGGCATGTGCGGCAAATACGCCGACGCATCGTCCCTGGCACAGCCGTCCTCGCAGCGCCGGCTTTGTCAATGGCAGTGCAAACCAATTACCTGCTGATGATGCGTCATGTCCGATATAACAGACACGACAGCAGATCAAGGCAGTACCGGAGCAGAGATCACCGGCTGCCCATTACTCCAATTGCTTCCAGAGCAGAGCGCCAACACGAATCAATGATGCGTTTGCCGAGATGAGACAGAATACCACCAGACAGGACATAGTTGGACGGTCATCGCTACGAGAGTATAAAGCGTACGATGACACTAAGAGCAGACTGATCAAATTTTTTCAGTTTTGTGTATGAATTTATGAGAACATGCTTCGTTAAATGCAGAGTACTATCATTTCCTATTGTCATACTTCCACGGACACTTGATGGGCATAAACCGTAAATGGCGGGTTAAAATACCTGTGCTAAGACAAGACAAAATGATTTTGCTTATGTGACTATCGTGTCGTAAAATTTTATGAAGAGATAAAATTGAACTGGAAGGAGTACAGCCTGCTTCGCTGATTTGTCATTCGCAGAAAAGCGTCTTCTTGCATTATTCCACGCATTTATCGGAATCAGAAAGCACCTCGAGCAGCTGACAGGCAATCTTATGGTTGCTGGCGTCATCGTGGTCAGAGAAGACTTACCATCAATTAATATCAAGCGGAAATTCGCCATTCGATCTCAAATCGAGCAACATGATTTTAATTACTTCAACAAGTACAGAAATCTGTATGTCATTTATCAGTCCTCTGAATTTCGAACGATTGGTTAGCTCCGCAAATTATTCCCTTTAAAATAAAAATGTTGTCTCCAAAGCTAACGTCAGAGCCAACTGAAAACACAAAGTAAAGGAATCGCATCTTGCGAAAGAAGTAGCAAAAGAGACAGCTGCTCATTTTTTCGAGTTTTCACACATCAGATTAACTTGAGCCATTGTCCTGACGATCGTAAGACGTGCACAGCAGCTGCAGCTGTTGCCCTTTGCGAAGCAGCAGGCTTCAAACAGATCACCTCATGGCGAAAGCGTCGTTTCGATGCGATTTAGTCGAGCGAGCATGCCATTTATAGAAATAAGCGAAAGCATTCGGGTCACGATCCGCTTGTGACCGATGAAGTGATCTGTGTGTTAACGAAGCAACAATTGGTCGATCTATAGTCTCGATGGTGAAGATATGTCGATCAACTGATACAACAGCAATTAAGAATCAGAGCTTGGCTTCAAAATCGAGATACGAGTAATGGATGGTTGGTAAGAACATTTTAGTGAGTGGCTTATAGTCACTGGCCAAAAAATGATTGGTTGTGCATCGCAGTCACAACATATACTGTATTAACGAACTGATTCTCATGCTCGAACCATTGTTAGTAGTCGTTCGACAACACCTTCAGCATCTGTAATTAGATGTCTCTAAAATAACGCCGCAAAGTCCATAACTGTAAATCAGTTGATTTTTATAGGTATGTTACTACGGTTGAAGTTAATGGAAATGTTGCTTCAGACTCTGTGGAAACTGGAGAAGTCTGAGTCTGACGAAGACGGAACCGTGACCGAAAACAAAGAATACTGCTTGTGAATATAGTTCATACAACCCAGTCATTGAAGAAGAGTTCCAAAAAAGGATTTAAAAAGCAGGCAGTTTGTCATACAATGTAAAACCGGGAAAACAAGCTGATCACAACGACAAATATATATTTGAAAGAATATACATTCTGGTAATTTTATCGAATTGACAGAAAAGTATTCACCAAAGAACGGGAAACATTTATAACGTGATACAAATATTTGCAACGGAGTGTTATGAGAAGCGATAATACAGGGTGCTCCATTAATAGTAACCGGGCCAAAGATCTCACGAAATAAGCGTTAAACGAGAAAAATACAAAGAACGAAACTCGTCTAGCTTGAAGGGGAAAACCAGATGGCGCTATGGTTGGCCCACTAGATGGAGATGTCATAGGTCAAACGGATATCAACTGCGTTTTTTTTTTAATGGGAACACACATTTTATTACATATTCGTGTAGTACGTAAAGGAAAATGAATGTTTTAGTTGGACCACTTTTTTCGCTTTGTGATAGATTGCGTTGTAATAGTCACAAACGTGTAAGTACGTGATATCACGTAACATTCCTCCAGTGCGGACGGTATTTGCTTTGTGATACATAAGCCGTGTTAAAATGGACCGTTTACCAATTGCGGAAAAGGTCGGTATCATGTTGATGTATGGCTATTGTGATCAAAATGCCCGACGGGCGTGTGCTATGTATGCTGCTCGGTATCCTGGACGACATCATCCAAGTGTTCGGACCGTTCGCCGGATAGTTACGTTATTTAAGGAAACAGGAAGTGTTCAGCCACATGTGAAATGTCAACCTCGACCTGCAACAAATGATGATGCCCAAGTAAGCGTTTTAGCTGCTGTCGCGGCTAATCCGCACATAAGTAAAGGACAAATTGTGCGAGAATCGGGAATCTCAAAAACGCCGGTGTTGAGAATGCTACATTAATATCGATTGCACCCGTACCATATTTCTATGCATCAGGAATAGCATGGCGACGACTTTGAACGTCGTGTACAGTTCTGCCACTGGGCACAAGATAAATTACGGGACGATGGCAGACTTTTTGCACGTGTTCTATTTAGCGACGAAGCGTCATTCACCAACAGCGGTAACGAAAACCGGCATAATATGCACTACTGGGCAACGGAAAATCCACGATGGCTGCGAGAAGTGGAACATTAGCGACCTCGGCGGGTTAATGTATGGTGCGGCATAATGGGAGGAAGGATAATTGGTCCCCATTTTATCGATGGCAATCTAAATGGTGCAATGTATGCTGATTTCCTACGTAATGTTCTACCGATGTTACTACAAAATGTTTCACTGCATGACAGAATGGCGATGTACTTCCAACATGATGGATGTCCGGCACATATCTCGCGTGCGGTTGAAGCGATATTGAATAGCATATTTCATGACAGGTGGATTGGTCGTCGAAGCACCATACCATGGCATGCACGTTTACCGGATCCGACGTCGCCAGATTTCTTTCTGTGGGGAAAGTTGAAGGATATTTGCTATCGTGATCCACCCACAACGCCTGACAACATGCGTCAGTGCATTGTCAATGCATGTGAGAACATTACGGAAGGCGAACTACTCGCTGTTGAGAGGAATGTCGTTACACGTATTGCCAAATGCATTGAGGTTGACGGACATCATTTTGAGCATTTATTGCATTAATATGTTATTTACAGGTAATCACGCTGTAACAGCATGCGTTCTCAGAAATGATACGTTCGCGAAGGTACACGTATCACATTGGAACAACCGAAATAAAATGTTCAAATGTACCTACGTTCTGTATTTTAATTTAAAAAACCTACGTGTTACCAACTGTTCCTCTAAAATTGTGAGCCATATGTCTGTGACAATTACAGTGCCATCTATCACAAAGTCAAGAAAGTGGTCCAACTAAAACATTAGTATTTCTTTACGTACTATACGAATATTTAATAAGAAATGGGGGTTCCCATTTAAAAAGACGCATTTGATATCCGTTTGCCCTACAGCAGCGCCATCTAGCGGGTCAACCATAGCGCCATCTGGTTTCCCCCTTCAAGCTAGACAAGTTTCGTTCGTTGTAGTTCTTTCGTTTGATACTTATTTCGTGAGATATTTGGCCCAGTCACGATCAATGGACCACCCTGTAGATTCTTGCTCGGGGAGTATCTTGGGGAAGAGCGCATGAATACCAATATCAGTGTCTTGGGCGAAATCAGCAATCCAGGATCTGGACCACCAAACATGGTGCAGTTCACAGATCTCGTATTTCAAGAATATGCGTTATTATATTTACTTGAGAAACGTGCCAAGCGATGTCGTCGCAATGGTCTACTAATTAAGACCTCCTTTATGGTTCCTGACTCTCAGGGCTAAAGACCTTTTTTCGCCTGAAGGGATGAGAAATCTGTGGCTGTACTACGCAGACACACGATAATCTAACATTGGAAGAACAGATGTCATTTGTTGACGAATTTTCTGTTCATGTGACACGCTAATTTTAACATCGCCTCTACAAGCCTTTGTAAAATGAAAATTTGAAGACAAATGTATTGAAAAGACGTGTCAATGTCATCGGCTACCTCATACATTTTGAATTTAAAAGGGGAGTCCCTGTGCACGCTCACGTTCTGATCTGGACTGAAGAGGATCATGTCGTGTGGTCAGCATCCGGAATCGCGTGCATTGAGCAAGGGATGTATTGCAGAAATTGCACAGCACAGAAATTCTACTAACTGTTACAGACTTATCAGATACACCATCATCGCAAGACTTTTAGAAAATGGAGTAAACTCTACACAAAAGAAAACTTTGACAGTCCCAAAAGAGGAGCAGACGAGTCAATGGTCAACTACTATAATCCTGACGTTCTCAAGTTATGCCTTGCCATTATTGACGCAGTCCGCCCCGATAGCTGAGTGGTCAGCGCGGTGGTCTGTCGCGCCAAGGGGCCCGGTTCGATTCCCGGCTGGGTCGGAGATTTTATCCGCTCAGGGACTGGGTGTTGTGCTGTCTTCATTATCATTTCATCATCATCAGTTGAAGGCAACGGGAAACCACAACTGTACTCACTTGCCTAGACGCTCATGCGGTGGACCACTCTGACGAGGCTTCCTCCATGACAAGACCTGCCGTAAGGCAGAACACAAAGCTTAAGTCATGGACACAGACTCAGTTAGTTCTGAATTTGCCATTCATATTTCGAAAGAAGTTGCCAGAATTAAGAAAGACATATCCAGGAAAAATATTCGACTGGCTGTAGAAACAGTTCTCCAAAAAAGAAGAGGCAAAAAAAGGCTTTTCGTTTGTTGGCACGCGGTATTCTCACGAATCGACAGATGCCGAAACAAGAAGCCGCTGTGATGCTTTGTAGTTTCAAGTCACGTATCTCGAGTAGACAGTGAGTATTTTTCAACAAGTGCTGTACGAAAACATTTTGGACTCACGCAGTTCCAAAAATATTTGTCTCGTAGGGTTTGCAACAAGTTATGGACAAATCAATAAATCTCATGTAACAAGGTCCAATGCTCATGAAACTGATGTCTCGAATGACACGGAAGGCGCTGAAGTGTGAACTTTTGTTTAGCGAAACGAAGATGAGGGAAACGAAGTTCTCAGCAGTGCTTAAACACCGCACACAGTTATTGACAAGTGTGTTGACCACCATTAAAGGGATGGGACCTGATTTAATTGTAGTTACCATAGGTTTTTGAAGTTTCAGAGAGAACATCTGGCAACGTTGGACTTAAAAAGGGAAAGAAAGGAATGCAACAAAAGAAATAAAATAGGGAAGGCGGCAGGTAAGAAGACATGGCCTGGTAGAGGTCCCCCAGATACCGTAGAAGACACTACAGTTAATTGACGAAAGAAGAAAATAATAACGTAGTAAATGAAGCAGGCAAAAAGGAATATAGACATCTAAAAACTAGTGCAGAGAGTGCAAAATACCTACCCAGGAATGAACAGAGCACAAATGCAAGGCTGCAGAAGCAAGTATAAGTAGATACCGCTTATAGAGAAAATTAGGAGACGTTTTGAGGAAAGAAAGCCAGTACTACGAAACAAAGGAAAGTTGAGAAGTGGAAGCAATATATAGAGGACCTACACAAGGAAAACAAACATGAGGACTGTATTACAGAAAGAGAGGAAGTAGACCGTGAGGATGAAATCATAGATGCGAATCTACAAGTGGTTTTTATAGACCACTCAAAGATCTAAGTGGAAACAATGTCTCAGAAGTAGATGAAATTCCCACACAAGAAGCAAAAATTATTTACAGCTTGTAAAGAAAGCAGACTACAGTTATAACAGTTGAATGACATGAAACAGAGGTCGTAGATGAGAAGGAGGTGAGACAGGGTTGTAATCTATCTTCGACGACGTTCAATCTGATCTGTAAATTGAGGAAGCTTGGAAGGAAACCAATGAGAAATTTAGATAGCGAATCAAATTTCAGTGCGAAGAAACAAAAGATTTAAGTTTGCCGATGATATTTCTTTCTCACAGATATTGCAAAGGACTTGGAAGAGTAGTTAAATTGACCTGATAGTGTCTTGAAACGAGATTGTAAGACGAAAATCAACAAAACTAAAACCAGTGATATAGAATGTAGTCGAATAAAAGCAGTTGACGCTGAAGAAATGCATGATACACACTGTGCTGTCTTAAAGTACATCTATTCACTACCGGTTTCGATCATGTACCATCCTCACAGCGGAAAAATACCGGTATCTATTGTGACAACTTCAAATGGCAAACATAGTATTAACATACGCCATTTTCACAATAGTTATTTTTCCACTGAGAAAATGGTCCACGAACGAAACCGGAAGTTAACAAATGTATTGTAGGACAACACAATATGTATCATGCATTTCTGTAAGTATATCGATGCTCTTGACAGTCGCCAGTAAAATTTTTTTGACGGAATCAGGTTGGTAAATGTGACGCCAAAAGTAGTGGATGAGTTTTTCTATTTCGGTAACAAAATAACTCATGATGGCCGACACAAAGTGTAACAACAAGCAATCGTTTCTAAAAAAGAGGAATCTGTTAAAATCTGATATTAATTTAAATATTAGGAAGTACGAGAAACGTTCAATGGGTAATGCCACACATTTTTTCTCGGCCAATTTCGATTGAAAAAAAAATGCGTAATTTGTTGTGGGACATTGTGGCCTATCCCTACTTCAGCACCGACAGTTTCATGTAGTTCCGATAGGCAGCGACGCTATATGTAGCCTTCAAAATGGCGTCTGTGACAAATGTCCGTTCGAAGCAGAGAGCTATCATATTTTTTGCGCAAATTTAAAGCATCGCATATTTTCACAGGAGTCTGCAGAATTTCCCTGAGACCTGACAGTGAACAAAAGCAGTATGAGCCTTTGGACGAGGCGCCTGTTCATCAACGCAACAATGTCGCGCAAGCTTTTTCGGTCTCCTGTGTGACTCCTGCAATCTTTTGGAACGTGCGGACACTCTCATTCTAAATGCACCACTGTACGTCTCTGTAGGTAGTGCTGACACATTCGTCCATAAGTTGGGATATTCAAAATTACGTGTTCGCTGGATTCCTCGCTGCATAACAGAAGACCATAAAGAGCGACGAAGGGCCATTTGTGGGGAAATTGCTTGCACTTCACGAGAACATCGTCGCAGGCCACGAAACATGGGTTCATCATTTCGAACCGGTAACAGAACTGCAATCCACATAGTGGCGGCACATCATCCTTCCTCCGAAAGGAAAAGTTCAAAGCCCCACCCCCAGCCGGCAAAATGATGACGGTCCTCTCAGACCCTGAAGCGGCTGTTCTGCTTGATGTCCTCCCTCACGGTGCAAAGATAAATTCTGAAGTGTGTTGTGCCATCATCAGGAAACAGAAGAAATGACGTCAGCGTCTTCATTGGCAAAAAAATGCTAACGAACTTCTCCATGACAATGCAAGGACTCACATACACTCCTGGAAATGGAAAAAAGAACACATTGACACCGGTGTGTCAGACCCACCATACTTGCTCCGGACACTGCGAGAGGGCTGTACAAGCAATGATCACACGCACGGCACAGCGGACACACCAGGAACCGCCGTGTTGGCCGTCGAATGGCGCTAGCTGCGCAGCATTTGTGCACCGCCGCCGTCAATGTCAGCCAGTTTGCCGTGGCATACGGAGCTCCATCGCAGTCTTTAACACTGGTAGCATGCCGCGACAGCGTGGACGTGAACCGTATGTGCAGTAGACGGACTTTGAGCGAGGGCGTATAGTGGGCATGCGGGAGGCCGGGTGGACGTACCGCCGAATTGCTCAACACGTGGGGCGTGAGGTCTCCACAGTACATCGATGTTGTCGCCAGTGGTCGGCGGAAGGTGCACGTGCCCGTCGACCTGGGACCGGACCGCAGCGACGCACGGATGCACGCCAAGACCGTAGGATCCTACGCAGTGCCGTAGGGGACCGCACCGCCACTTCCCAGCAAATTAGGGACACTGTTGCTCCTGGGGTATCGGCGAGGACCATTCGCAACCGTCTCCATGAAGCTGGGCTACGGTCCCGCACACCGTTAGGCCGTCTTCCGCTCACGCCCCAACATCGTGTAGCCCGCCTCCAGTGGTGTCGCGACAGGCGTGAATGGAGGGACGAATGGAGACGTGTCGTCTTCAGCGATGAGAGTCGCTTCTGCCTCGGAGCCAATGATGGTCGTATGCGTGTTTGGCGCCGTGCAGGTGATCGCCACAATCAGGACTGCATACGACCGAGGCACACAGGGCCAACACCCGGCATCATGGTGTGGGGAGCGATCTCCTACACTGGCCGTACACCACCGGTGATCGTCGAGGGGACACTGAATAGTGCACGGTACATCCAAACCGTCATCGAACCCATCGTTCTACCATTCCTAGACCGGCAAGGGAACTTGCTGTTCCAACAGGACAATGCACGTCCGCATGTATCCCGTGCCACCCAACGTGCTCTAGAAGGTGTAAGTCAACTACCCTGGCCAGCAAGATCTCCGGATCTGTCCCCCATTGAGCATGTTTGGGACTGGATGAAGCGTCGTCTCACGCGGTCTGCACGTCCAGCACGAACGCTGGTCCAACTGAGGCGCCAGGTGGAAATGGCATGGCAAGCCGTTCCACAGGACTACATCCAGCATCTCTACGATCGTCTCCATGGGAGAATAGCAGCCTGCATTGCTGCGAAAGGTGGATATACACTGTACTAGTGCCGACATTGTGCATGCTCTGTTGCCTGTGTCTATGTGCCTGTGGTTCTGTCAGTGTGATCATGTGATGTATCTGACCCCAGGAATGTGTCAATAAAGTTCCCCTTCCTGGGTCAATGAATTCACGGTGTTCTTATTTCAATTTCCAGGAGTGTAGTTCTGCGTACCCAACAAGACCTCACAAAATTTCATTAGACTCTTCTTCCTCGTCCATCCTACAGCCCAGATCCCACAACCTACCAACTTCAGTCTGTTCGGCCCAATGAAGGACACACTGTTTATGAAGCAGTAGGTGGATAACGGTGAGGTTATTGAAGCAGCAAGACGCTGGCTCCGACGACGACAAGTAGAGTGGTACCATGCGGGCATACAGGTCCTATCACTAAGGTGGCACTGGACTGTGACTGTGCTGAAAAATAGTGTTTTGTAGTCAAAGGGGTGAGGAATAATGTGGCGTATTCGAATCCTGAATAAAACCAATCTGATCCAGAACGAGAAGTGTTTCATTACTTATTGAACACCGCAAGTATTTTTTTGAATATCTTGGTTTGAAGTATAGCCTTCTGTGAAAGGAAATGTGGACGATAATCAGTTCAGACAAGAACACAACAGAATCTTTTAAAACGCTGTGCTACATATAATCCAATAACAAAGGAGGAGGTACTAAATCGAAATGAAGAAGACACGTCACAACATGACTGAAAGAAGGAATCAGTTGATGGGACACATCCCGAAGCATAAAAGAATCTTCAGTTTGCTAGTGGAAAGAAGTGTGAGGTGTAAAAACTGTACAGGGAGACCAAGGATTGAACAAAGTAAGCAGCATCAAGTAGATGTGGTTCCAGCAGTTATGCATATATGAAGAGTCTTACACATGGTAGGCTTGCATCGAGAGCAGCATCAAACGAGTCTTGTGATCGAAAATCATAACAAAACGTCAACAACATTTCATCTCTTTCAGTACTCCGTTCCTAATCGAGCCTTCCGAGAGACTCCACACTTCGTATGGGTCTATTTAACTTTCAATACCCTGGCACTTGTCAGACCTACCATTACCTTCTTTCATGCGGTTTGCGTCTGCAACTTTCTTCCATAAACTGATTAACCTTTCCGTGTGAGCAGAAAGTAGATTACGCTGAATTGCTGATCATTTGCACATCCAAGTACGTAATACTCGTAGAGTCGTAAAACTACCATAGGCAACTGTAGATTATCGTAAGTACGTGTATACTAGGTAGTTTTCCTACTATGAAATTACAATGAAATGAATACCCCTAGCTGCACACAGGCTTTGATATAAATCAACGGGGACAGTTGAAAATGTGTGCCCCGACCGGGATATCCCGCTTACACGCAGACGCTCTATCCATCTGAGCCACCGAGGACACAGAGGATAGTGCGACTGCAGGGACTTATCTCTTTCACGCCTCCCATAGACACGCATTCGCAGCTTATTGTCCCGCACTATATTCATAGTACACCTGCCCATTATACTCCTTACTCGCGGCTTTACTGGCGATTCCCGTAAGAGTGTTCGGGCACTGTTTGTGCACTCGCACAGAATAAGATGGTCAAATATATATATATATATATATATATATATATATATATATATATATATAGCCTTGGTCAGATAAGATCGTAAACACATTACCTGTAAGTTAGATGTGTCACATACCTATCGGGCGTTACCTCATTTTGAACGCTCTGTTTACGTATACGACTGCGTCTTACAAGATTCCCCAAAACCCAGAAGTGGTGAACCGTCTGGAAGCTGAGTGACGCTATACAATGGTTCGCAAAACCTGCAGAAAGTTTTTGTTCTACTTAGGTATCCTCCTATCCGTCACTTAAAAACAAACGAAATCATTAATTCATGTTTTATTCGAAAATTCTTAATTTTCAACATGACACAGGAGCATATTACAGTAAACAAAAACAAGGTTTATCGTATAGTGCTAGAAAACGCCGTTTCCTCAAAATTAGATCAAATTTAGGAAACACGAAACAGAAAAATATCAAATATTGCCTCAGTACTTCCACGAGCTAATATAAAAGATGTTTGTGTTTCTCTCACACTTATCAATAACAAGAGGAAACTCTTACCCTTGATGATGTCGAAAAATATTCTACTGAATACAAAACAACAGTAACTATATGATTTTTGTACACGTAAATTGTACGTGCATAAAATGTAATTTCTTGCTTACACGGAAGAGCAGAAATTAGGCGATCAACTAATTTTTATTACTTATAAAATGCAATGTACGTTTCGTAAGACTGAACGATATGCTGCCCTAATTATGGGCAAAACAAACAAAAATGCAAACTAAGTCGTTGGCTCGCACTTTCTCTGTCACACATTGATTTCTGCTTCTTTCCCTATCGTTTACTAGATCTTTTATGTACTGCACCGCAACTGCCGAACCGTATTTTCTATAGAGCGCAACTCTAAATACACGTCACGCCAGTTTGGGGTTTGTTGCATTCTGTCTTCGTGATGTTGCGGTTTTTGTGGGGAGCAGTGTATTTTTCACCACGTTACTGTTTCTACGTTCGTATGACCTTTTAGCAGCACGTATCGATAGTTGCTCTGAAGCTGTTTCGGTTCTGTTGCGTCCTCTGGTCGTACACCACGCAGTTAAAATTATTTCTGCTCTGTTCAGTAATCTCTCTCTCTCTCTCTCTCTCTCTCTCTCTCTCTCTCTCTCTCTCTCTCTATCTGCCCCTTAGGCTGCCACTGCAGGAAGCGCGCGATATTCCAGGCGCTGGTCGGTGAAAACTGTCAACGGAAGCTCCTGCCCAGTATTGTTCAGCGCGCAGCGAGGCGCAGCCTCCCAAACGAGTGGACCGATATTGCGATATTTCGCGCGAAAACTTTATAGAGGCAGTCTAGCACCGCCGCTCTGACGTCAAACATTCCTATTGCCAACGTCACTGAAAAAAAAAAAACGAAAGAAAAAGTTCAGTGGGCGTAGTAATAATATGTCTTCCCCGCAGTGCCCATGGATACATCAACAGAGTTTCCTCGTTACTGATACCCGTTAAAAATTACATTTTACATCTACGAGGGCAGCCGCCAACTTGCATCAAATATTTGCCAGGTCAGGTGTAACATGCATTGCTTGAAATCAGCCAACGACAACTTAAATGAAGTTGTACTTCAAAGAAGTAAAATGCAGTTCAAACAGTAGAAATTGTATGGTGCTGGACTCAGAATTGAGGTGGATAGACAATAATGAATCTACTTGCGTTTTATTTGCATGATATGTGCAAATCCATTTATAACGTGAAGTGTGTCGTCATAATATGGTAAAAGGAAGAGGTATCATGTGCGAAAAGTTCAGAACTATTTCTTAGACATTGATCCACATCTCTACTTCACAAGTTCCATTACGAAGTGTAGCTGAGGGTAGATCTGCTGCTGCTATTCGTCCCCCTTGTGTGTTCCATTCGAAAATTGTATGTGAGAAGAACGACATTGATAAAACACCGTATGAGATCCAATTTCTCTCCTTTCCTCATCGTGGTAATTCCGCCAGACATATGTTTTGTTGCTGTGGTCTTCAGTCCTGAGACTTGTTAGATGCAGCTCTCCATGCTACTCTATCCCGTGCAAGCTTCTTCATCTCCCAGTACCTACTGCAACCTACATCCTTCTGAATCTACTTAGTGTATTCGTCTCTTGGTCTCCCTCTGCGATTTTTGGCCTCTACGCTTCCCCCCAGTACTAAATTGGTGATGCCTTGGTGCCTCAGTACGTGTCCTACCAACCGGTCCCTTCTTCTAGTCAAGTTGTGCCACAAACTTCTCCCCAGCCGGCCGGAGTGGCCGAGTTGTTCTAGGCGCTTTAGCCGGGAACGGCGCGACCGCTACGGTCGCAGTTCGAATCCTGCCTCGGGCATAGATGTGTGTGCTGTCCTTAGGTTAGTTAGGTTTAAGTAGTTCTAAGTTCTAGGGGACTGATGACCTCAGATGTTAGGTCCCATAGTGCTCAGAGCCATTCTTCTCCCCAATCCTATTCAATACCTCCTCATTAGTTATATGATCTACCCATCTAATCTTCAGCATTCTTCTCTAGCACCACATTTCGAAAGCTTCTATTATCTTCTTGTCCAAACTATTTATCGTCCATGTTTCACTTCCATACATGGCTACGCTCCATACAAATACTTTCAGAAACGACATCCTGACACTGTGTGGTCATTCAATCTTTGGTCGCTCCAGATGGTTCTTTCTGTGTGTGTGACGGTAGGCCAAACGTGGATTACCCAGTGTTAACTTATTCATACAGTCTTGTTCGTTATCGGCAGCTAGGGACCACATGACATTTTCACATGCTCCTTCATTATCGTTCTCCTTTCCTCGTTTCCTCTTTCTGCGGCTACGTGCCATTTTCCTTTCTTCATGCCACTTCACAACCGTTGTCTTTCTTCCTTGGATTCTCTCTTAGACTTTAATACATTGCCGCTGAGCTGCTTAGTCTTTCTTTACGTTCTGTGTTTCTATATGTTGCGTAACCTCTCAGACCCAGATTGTTAACTTCCTGTTCCATATATAAATGTCGTTGTTAACCTATTTTCATTCATTCAGTGTAACTGTAGCAAAATATCGATAGTATTTTTCTCATTATTTTTATTTTTATCAAGTATATCACTATCTAGGAAAATGAAACAAAAACAGTTGTATACGTTTCACAACTACCACATCTAAGAATCGTCGCCATACGATACGTTTACCAAACTTGTATGTGGTGCTTCTTTTGTGCAGCGAGGTATTTAACCGACAAGAATCATACTTCTTGTACTATCTTTCATTTAGTAATAGGTATGCCTCTTTCTTTAACTTCCAACTTCCCTAAAAAGGTAGTTGTAGTGTAAAGTAAAAGTGAGACAGTGACCGCACCAATCACGGAGCTTGGTGATGTGTTGCCCAGAAGGTACAGAAACAGAGGAAATTTCTCACAGATTTATTTTTCTTCTGCAACGTCGATTCATTTGACTTGTCATTTTCACTAAGTTATGACCTTAACATAGCGAAAGTTCACGAAAGGATTTTTCTGCGGAACACATCATTAACATCGTCTCTTAAGCACGACATCGCCACACCAAAGTAATATCATACCAGAATGTCATGACCCTTCATTTTCATGTGGTCTTAATAATTTCCGTGGCGAATGGTAGGAACTAAATAATGAGACGAAAACAATTTTTCACTGTAAATCGTTATCAAGAAACTTGTATAGTGTTTTTTGAGTTCATAAACAATGAAAAAGATGGCGCAATAGTAGTGGAAACAGCCTTTACCTTATAAACCGTTTCTCGCACATTGCTTTTCGTAGGTTTCAGGAATTGCACCGTCGCTCCTACCTGATCAACGTCTTGTTACACATTCCAGTTCACGCCATCTCCCCAATACAGCTTCTTGTGTGTTAAAGTATAATTCTGATATTGCACATGTAATGGTCGCCTGGTCGTAGATATAGCTAATTGCTATAATCGCACTATTTCACTCCCATTTACGGAGCTTGTTAGCACTTGATGTTAGGTTGGCGCCATTAAAATGCATAGTGTTGTGGTAATCGCTGCTACTTGCTGGATCGCTGCTGTGTCTCGATGCTGATGCTGGCTCTAAATCTGGTTGTCTAGGGTTAAAAACATGAGGTCCCGTGTTTTTTATATGCTTTTGATGATAAAGAACGAGCAAAACCAACAAATATGTAAACTTCAAATATTTATTACTCTGGTGGCCATCTTAATTCCACTGTCCACCAAAGACCATGACTCAACACAAAGTAGTACTTCCGTTACATGTTCTTTGCATTGTTTATCCACCTCAAACAATAACACACAAACACACTTTACCAAAGTGACATTCCGACTGCCTCCCGACCGTTCTTGCTGCTTATATTTATAACATTGTCAAAGAACTACTAAAAAGAGATATAGTTTACAAGTCACATGTACATCTGTTATCATAATTTGTGCAGAAAAGTTATTAATTTGCATCGAGTGACATAATTTAACATGTTATTAAAATGACAGACAGATTTGTTGACTTGACAGAATAATTCTTTGTTACAAAAAGGCCGTTTTTTAGAAGTTTGTCAATTGACTTCTCTAATTTGCATTAATATGTAAATAACATGAATTATTAAGAATTACATTGGTTTTCGTCTAAAATAGGATTGATTACGTGAATGCTGAGTGAAATCGCTCCTAGTGAACAAATAGGTTTCACTGGGTGATTTTTATTTAAGGAGATCCAAAATACCTAAGTTGGCCACTATTTTTCGTACTTCATATTAATTATTTAAGATGAACTTAGTGTTTTTACATGATGACATTTGCTGTATCAGTGATCAAGTGATATAACCTTTTGTGTGGGTCAGTTACTCAGTATAATTTAATGGGTTGACTGTTTATGCAGACATGTTATGCAATCATTGTTAACATACACCATAACTTTTCTATAATCATAAATACTCGTTAAACTGGTTGAATTTGAAGGGTAACGCATACTTCGGTAAAGTAAATCCTTTAATATGTTCCGTTACACACATGGTTGGTTGGTTTGGGGGAGGGGACCAAACAGCTAGGTCATCGGTCGCATCGGATGAGGAAAGGATGGGGAAGGAAGTCGGCCGTGCCCTTTTAAAGGAACCATCCCGGCATTTGCCTGGAGCGATTTAGGGAAATCACGGGAAACCTAAATCTGGGTGGCCGGACGCGGGTTTGAACCGTCGTCCTCCCGAATGGGAGTCCAGTTGTGCTAACCTCTGCGCCACCTCGTTCGGTGATGTCGCATACGCTTCGTCAACCTTTCCAATTCCTCACACATTTTAGGCTATGCTAGAAGTCTCCCTGTATTCAGAATATTTACGTCGTTAGAGCATTTGGATTTTTCGTTGTCAATGTTTTCTTATGTTCTGGGTTCCACTTCCGTCCTCAGGACAATAAAAATATTATTCAAAGCTAATTTACTGTTCAGTACGCAACTCGTCACGAAAATTACAAAAAGGAATAAACAATCTAAACTATTACAATCATATGTAAAAGTAATTTCCTGTGGTACCACAGAGCTTACGTTCATTGTGAGCAATAAAGTTTACTAGGTTTGTTCTATTATTCAATATGCACCGTAGGTGCAACCACAACGGAGGGGTATCTGTTGAGAGGCCAGACAAACATGTGGTTCCTGAAGAGGGGCAGCAGCCTTTTCAGTAGTTGCAGGGGCAAAAGTCTGGATGATTGACTGATCTGGCCTTGTAACATTAACCAAAACGGCCTTGCTGTGCTGGTACTGCGAACGGCTGAAAGCAAGGGGAAACTACAGCCGTAATTTTTCCCGAGGACATGCAGCTCTACTGTATGATTAAATGATGATGGCGTCCTCTTGGGTAAAATATTCCGGAGGTAAAATAGTCCCCCATTCGGATCTCCGGGCGGGGACTACTCAGGAGGACGTCGTTATCAGGAGAAAGAAAACTGGCGTTCTACGGATCGGAGCGTGGAATGTCAGATCCCTTAATCGGGCAGGTAGGTTAGAAAATTTAAAAAGGGAAATGGATAGGTTAAAGTTAGATATAGTGGGAATTAGTGAAGTTCGGTGGCAGGAGGAACAAGACTTTTGGTCAGGTGATTACAGGGTTATAAATACAAAATCAAATAGGGGTAATGCAGGAGTAGGTTTAATAATGAATAAAAAAATAGGAGTGCGGGTTAGCTACTACAAACAGCATAGTGAACGCATTATTGTGGCCAAGATAGACACAAAGCCCATGCCTACTACAGTAGTACAAGTTTATATGCCCACTACCTCTGCAGATGATGAAGAAATAGATGAAATGTATGACGAGATAAAAGAAATTATTCAGGTAGTGAAAGGAGACGAAAATTTAATAGTCATGGGTGACTGGAATTCGAGTGTAGGAAAAGGGAGAGAAGGAAACGTAGTAGGTGAATATGGATTGGGGCTAAGAAATGAAAGAGGAAGCCGCCTGGTAGAGTTTTGCACAGAGCACAACTTAATTATAGCTAACACTTGGTTTAAGAATCATGATAGAAGGTTGTATACATGGAAGAACCCTGGAGATACTAGTAGGTATCAGATAGATTATATAATGGTAAGACAGAGATTTAGGAACCAGGTTTTAAATTGTAAGACATTTCCTGTGGCAGATGTGGATTCTGACCACAATCTATTGGTTATGAACTGCAGATTGAAACTGAAGAAACTGCAAAAAGGTGGGAATTTAAGGAGATGGGACCTGGATAAACTGAAAGAACCAGAGGTTGTACAGAGTTTCAGGGAGAGCATAAGGGAACAATTGACAGGAATGGGGGAAAGAAATACAGTAGAAGAAGAATGGGTAGCTCTGAGAGATGAAGTAGTGAAGGCAGCAGAGGATCAAGTAGGTAAAAAGACGAGGGCTAATAGAAATCCTTGGGTAACAGAAGAAATATTGAATTTAATTGATGAAAGGAGAAAATACAAAAATGCAGTAAATGAAGCAGGCAAAAAGGAATACAAACATCTCAAAAATGATATCGACAGGAAGTGCAAAATGGCTAAGCAGGGATGGCTAGAGGACAAATGTAAGGATGTAGAGTCTTGTCTCACTAGGGGTAAGATAGATACTGCCTACAGGAAAATTAAAGAGACCTTTGGAGAGAAGAGAACCACTTGTATGAATATCAAGAGCTCAGATGGCAACCCAGTTCTAAGCAAAGAAGGGAAGGCAGAAAGGTGGAAGGAGTATATAGAGGGTTTATACAAGGGCGATGTACTTGAGGACAATATTATGGAAATGGAAGAGGATGTAGATGAAGACGAAATGGGAGATACGATACTGCGTGAAGAGTTTGACAGAGCACTGAAAGACCTGAGTCGAAACAAGGCCCCCGGAGTAGACAACATTCCAGTAGAACTACTGACGGCCTTGGGAGAGCCAGTCCTGACAAAACTCTACCATCTGGTGAGCAAGATGTATGAAACAGGCGAAATACCCTCAGACTTCAAGAAGAATGTAATAATTCCAATCCCAAAGAAAGCAGGTGTTGACAGATGTGAAAATTACCGAACTATCAGTTTAATAAGTCACAGCTGCAAAATACTAACGCGAATTCTTTACAGACGAATGGAAAAACTGGTAGAAGCCGACCTCGGGGAAGATCAGTTTGGATTCCGTAGAAATGTTGGAACACGTGAGGCAATACTGACCTTACGACTTATCTTGGAAGAAAGATTAAGAAAAGGCAAACCTACGTTTCTAGCATTTGTAGACTTAGAGAAAGCTTTTGACAATGTTAACTGGAATACTCTCTTTCAAATTCTGAAGGTGGCAGGGGTAAAATACAGGGAGCGAAAGGCTATTTACAGTTTGTACAGAAACCAGATGGCAGTTATAAGAGTCGAGGGGCATGAAAGGGAAGCAGTGGTTGGGAAAGGAGTAAGACAGGGTTGTAGCCTCTCCCCGATGTTATTCAATCTGTATATTGAGCAAGCAGTAAAGGAAACAAAAGAAAAATTCGGAGTAGGTATTAAAATTCATGGAGAAGAAGTAAAAACCTTGAGGTTCGCCGATGACATTGTAATTCTGTCAGAGACAGCAAAGGACTTGGAAGAGCAGTTGAACGGAATGGACAGTGTCTTGAAAGGAGGATATAAGATGAACATCAACAAAAGCAAAACGAGGATAATGGAATGTAGTCAAATTAAGTCGGGTGATGCTGAGGGAATTAGATTAGGAAATGAGACACTTAAAGTAGTAAAGGAGTTTTGCTATTTAGGGAGTAAAATAACCGATGATGGTCGAAGTAGAGAGGATATAAAATGTAGACTGGCAATGGCAAGGAAAGCGTTTCTCAAGAAGAGGAATTTGTTAACATCGAGTATAGATTTAAGTGTCAGGAAGTCGTTTCTGAAAGTATTTGTATGGAGTGTAGCCATGTATGGAAGTGAAACATGGACAATAACTAGTTTGGACAAGAAGAGAATAGAAGCTTTCGAAATGTGGTGCTACAGAAGAATGCTGAAGATAAGGTGGGTAGATCACGTAACTAATGAGGAGGTATTGAATAGGATTGGGGAGAAGAGAAGTTTGTGGCACAACTTGACTAGAAGAAGGGCTCGGTTGGTAGGACATGTTTTGAGGCATCAATGGATCACAAATGAAGCATTGGAGGGCAGTGTGGAGGGTAAAAATCGTAGAGGGAGACCAAGAGATCAAAGGATGTAGGTTGCAGTGGATACTGGGAGATGAAGAAGCTTGCACAGGATAGAGTAGCATGGAGAGCTGCATCAAACCAGTCTCAGGACTGAAGACCACAACAACAACAACATAAAAATGTTTAACGCGACATGGACGCTGCAGATAGAAACTAGGCCTTGTCCATATTCTGACTTTAGAGGAAAACAAACCTTTTCCTTTTACTTTTTTTACTGAAAATTTTACAAATATCCTGCAGGGACACATGGTTTCATTACACTACTGGCCATTAAAATTGCTACACCACGAAGATGCCGCACTACAGACGCGAAGTTTAAGCGACCGGAAGAAGATGCTGTGATATGCAAATTATTAGGTTTTCAGAGCATTCACACAAGGTTGGTGCCGGTGGTGACACCCACAACGTGCTGACATGAGGAAAGTTTCCAACCGATTTCTCGTACACAAACAGCAGTTGACCGGCGTTGCCTGGTGAAACGTTGTTTTGATGCCTAGTGTAAGGAGGAGAAATGCGCACCATAACGTTTCCGACTTTGATAAAGGTTGGATTGTAGCCTATCGCGACATTGCTGCTCGCGTTGGTCGAGATCCAGTGACTGTTAGCAGAATATGGAATCGGTGGGTTCAGGAGGGTAATACGGAACGCCCTGCTGGATCCCAACGGCCTCGTATCACTAGCACTCGAGATGACAGGCATCTTATCCGCATGGCTGTAACGGATCGTGCAGCCGCGTCTCGATCCCTGAGTCGACAGATGGAGACGTTTACAAGACAACAACCATCTCAACGAACAGTTCGACGACGTTTGCAGCAGCATGGACTATCAGCTCGGAGACCATGGCTGCGTTTACCCTTGACGCTGCATCATAGACAGGAGCGCCTGCGATAGTGAACTTAACGACGAACCTGGGTGCACGAATGGCAAAACTTTTTTTTTTGGATGAATCCAGGTTCTGTTTACAGCATCATGATGGTCGCATCGGTGTTTGGCGACATCGTGGTGAACGCACATTGGAAGCGTGTATTCGTCATCGCCATACTGGCGTATCACCCGGTATGATGGTGTGGGGTGCCATTGGTTGCACGTCTCGGTCACCTCTTGTTCGCAGTGACGGCACTTTGAATAGTGGACGTTACATTTCAGATGTGTTACTACCCGTGGCTCTACCATTCATTCGATCCCTCCGAAACTCTACATTTCAGCAGGATAATGCACGACCGCATGTGGCACATCCTGTACGGGCATTTCTGGATACAGAAAATGTTATACTGCTGCCCTGGCCAGCACATTCTCCAGGTCTCTCACCAACTGAAAACGTCTGTTCAATGGTGGCCGAGCAACTGGTTCGTCACAATACGCCAGTCACTACTCTTGATGAACTGTGTATCGTGTTGAAGCTGCATGGGCAGCTGTACCTGTACACGCTATCCAAGCTCTGTTTGACTCAATGCCCAGGCGCATCAAGGCCGTTATTGCGGCCAGAGATGATTGTTCTGTGTACTGATTTCTCAGGATCTATGCACCCAAATCGCGTGAAAATGTAATCACATGTCAGTTCTAGTATAATATATTTGTCCAATGAATACCCGTTTATCATCTGCATTTCTTCTTGGTGTAGCAATTTTAATGGCCAGTAGTGTACATTTATCAAATTACCATCAGCACTAGAAAATTACATTGAATTTATTATATACAGCGGTTGTAATAACAACGAGATCATATCCAGTGGCTGCTCTTGCGAAAAATTTCTGTCTCTTGTTGTAGAATAATTGGGACTCTGAGAAGATCTGTCCATCGTCACGTTATGCGGTTTCATTCCAAGAGGTTTTGAGACAAATACCTTAAATTGACTGTTTGTCGAAATATTTACGAAACCACAGCATTTCCTTCATTACCTGTACTCGAGTTGGTGGTTGTCTCAACTTCATCTTCAGCGGTGTAATCATCCTCTGACACCAGATTCAGACAAAAGGCATGATCTGTACTGGGTGTGTAAGGGAGGCGTTTCTTGGGGTACTTTATCTTTGGTCCTGTGATATTTCTGGAGCCAACACATAGGCTCTTTTGGCACGCGAGATCTTCCGCCTAACACTGGCCACCCTTTTCCATTGTTCCGTGTCTCTCGTTAACTACTGGAATTTCATTAGCAATGGATTGGTAAATTCCACGAGAATCTTTTACTTTGGAACCATTTTATTTTTAGCTCATCAGTAGCCTTTTTTTGTGGGCTCTGACCAGTTTAATCCACTCAGCAAGAGAGAAACGGTCCTATGTCTGCATTGTCGTCACCTGAAATTATTTATTCTACGCTTTTGCCGTTAGTTCTATTACTGTTCGCTGACATTAATATCATGTTTGTATCACACTTTAACAACCACAAATTCCACTCCACTTGGTAAAAAGTCTCTTTGCAAAACAAGGAACGTCCTGCCTCAACAATTTTGAAACCTTTGTCACAGCAGTTTTGAAATTCCTGTTCCTTCGGCAACAACTTGCAGTGTATGTTACAGTATGCTTCACGAAATTATTCAGTTTTTCCCATTTGTAGCCAATTACGCATGGTCCAGTTTCTCCTGGTTCTTTTCATTCCAAGTAAATATCGCAGACTTTTCCCCCCTAAGATTTTGACTTCCCAGGTTATATCCGTATAAATGTCTGCAGTAGAAGTTTCCTAAAATATTACGCCAAGTTAGTGCATTTTTCCAAATCTAAAAGTGAAAGGAAGTGCTCTCAAAGAAGCTTAATATTTTGCGTTTCTGACGTTCTTTCTTGCTGCCCTTGCTTTCCATTTATGAAGCTTAAGAGAATGTTTCAGTCTCCTTTTGTCCTTCATTTGGAAACTAGTTATGACGTGAAATTGACCAGGTATTTGTCAAGTGTCTTCTTCTGAAATCTGGAAAGGCAGTTTACAGTGTCCATTAAAATTCTGACTTTAGAGCCATTCAGCAGTACACTGAAGTTTTATTTCCCACAAAAAACCAAATAAAATTCATTTTAGTATGGAGGTTTGTACTAAAATTGCACTGATATGTGGTATCCCAGTAAACATAATAAATAAGTTAATTTATACAATGTACAAATATGCAATGGAGTATCTTTACTTGCTGTTATCGTCTCCAGAATTACTGTACACCATTGACTCCGAATCCCAGTCAAAAATCGATAGGCATGTATATTTCTGAAGAAAGATATCTCACTTCTACGAAGTTCAAAAATCTTTTAACAGATGGAGGTGAAATATACAATGTAGGATCATTTTTACGACAAATTTCTGCTTAAATCTTGCACTGTAAAACATAAAACATTACCTCAAAATTATTCATCTCATTATCAGTAGATGAGCAGTTTATAAAAGATGTGTCCTTGTACTGCACTGGAAAACATCGTCTATGAAGTTCTCCATAAAGGAAACGAGAATGATGTTGCAGATTTTTGTACTTGCAACTTATGTTTAGTTACTGGGCCTTCACCTTTAACGTGGGAGCCATTTCAGTTTATACATGTTGGCAGATCACTTCTGCTCGTTTTCCATGAATATCCACTGGACGTTCTACGGTTTTGCCTGTACGGATCTAATTTAATACATTGTTTGTTCACCACAAATCACCACAATGCAAATAGGCATTCAAAGAAAGAAACAGTCTGTGTGGTATTACGCCTAAAACTATATTTGATTAGTTATTGGAACTGTCTCACTTACTTTAAGTACTATACACACATTAATGACATACCAAAAATAATAATAAATCAAATAAATAAATCTTAGGTTGCTCTGAACACCAGAGTGCTTTTTTCTCATTTTTTCAGCTTAAGATCAGAACGCCCTGCCAATCGGGAGGAAGAAATATAAAACGCTTTCCACAAGATCAGCATTATGACAGGCACGAGGTTCTCATTATATGCCTAAACGTTTTGTGCAGTCACTCCTAGTTTCTTCTGATGCTAGACTAAACGTGATATGAGAAAGCTCTAAGTACAGATTGCTGTAAGTACTCTGCTCACCTTAGTGCCATTTAAGCTTTACTGAAGGTACAGTATAGGAAAGTAAAGGCAACTCCTCTGAACGACTCACGAGGTGCGTTGTTATAGAAGTAGCAGGTGCTCACGCGCTGCTATATATAAAGCAACTGCTAACGTTTCATTTACTACAGGTAATATGCTTACCAAGAATGAAATGAAGTTCAAAGGTATTCGATGCAGCGAATGGACCGTGTGTTCTTGTGGGGGAAGTACTGAATTTTAGTATTAATAACCCTGATATGTCTCTCGTGATAGCGGTTGGTTGGCTGTTGCCATAGTTCGGTATGGAGCTATTATAGAAATTGGCAGTATCAGTGTATATTTTGTCACAGACTTTATTTATGGAAATACAGTCATGTCACCAACTAAATTTACAGTGTCACACACATCGTGTCCTTTACACACACCATACATAAATTGCAGCTTCAGGAACCGCCCTATGTCTACCATGTTTTCTCATTACATAAGGCACAGTATCATTAAAAGAGGATGTACCTATGTCTCTAATAGACTTCAAAAAATTAATAGTGCGATACATATTTGCATCACAATCAATGGAACTTTCAAATCCACCAATTTTTTAATTACATCCACACCGAACTATGGCAAAGTGTCAACCAACATATCATCCACTGCACACGGTAATCCACTGCAGTAAAAGATCCTTTATCTTTCAACTTCAGTTTATTGTAAATTTTGTTGGTCATGTGAATGTATATTTTCAAAAGTAAAGTATGTGCCCTTGAAAGAAACTACACATTGATCCTACCAAAACCTGAGAAACGATTCTTGGTTTTGTAGTTTTTAGAGGCTGGATTGTTCTCGTTGGGAGGCATCCCTGTGCATCTCTGTGAGTTTCAGCTTGACTGCATGAATGCAACACAGAATTTTAATGACGTAGTGATTGACCCATTAATCATTCCTGTCTTTACAAATGTCTATTCATTTGTCAGTCACCATTATAAGTACCATTACACAGAAAATAATAACCTGAATATCAATTTCGTTTTGCGGACAGGTAATGTTTCAAAGATTGTACTGTATAGTTTACCCAATATTTGTTTTGAGTAGTACCTCGAAGTGGTGACGATGTGAACTAATACTGCCATATAAGGTAACTGTTTAAAAACCATGTGGGTTTCCTACATAGCACTCTGCCCCGTGGTAGATGTGACGTTGACCCTGATGAGGCAGTTTGTGTGTGATGTAAAAGACACAGTATCTGCCAAACTGTTTTGTTGGTGATACGACTGCATATTTTCATAAATAATGTCCGGGATCTTGAAAAAAAGCTGAAGATTGATCTTGCCAAAAGCCGACAAGCGGTTCTTGGTATTGTAGCTATCAGGGGCCTTCTGGGATTCTCTCTGTGTGAGACGCCCCTGTGCGTATCTGTGAGTCAGATCTCGATTGCATGAATGTAACACAGAGTTGTAATGAAGTAACGCGACCATGCGGGTTGCCTACATAGCACTATGCCCTGCTACTATATACCGGTATATAAAGCAACTGATAATGTTTCATTTACTAAGGGAATACGCTTACTAGGAATAAAGTCGGGTTCAAGGGTACTGGAGCTTTTACTGCATTGTGTGTTTTTGCAGAAGTCGTACTGACTTTTAGTATTAATGAAGCTGATACATTCTCTTATCGTAGCGTTGCTTGACTGCTGCCATACTTCACCACTGATGTGTTTCAGAAATTGGTTGACTTTAAGTATATAAATTGTACGACGAAGTACAATTGTTTCCCTTAACAAATAGGTAGGAACTAACGACCGATAACACTATCACTGCTTAGTTGTTATCATAGCTCATATGAACTTATTTAACCCAATCACTCCATTCCCTCGACTTCATGTTGCTTCTATGCATAAAGTGGATTCCTATCACTAAGTTGCAAACATCGGTTGATAAACTGTTTGCTGTATTAAAACTACCATTTGTGAAGCTCTCGAATTGGCAATGAGAAATGTTCGGTGGTAGTGGTGAGCAATTTCGGACACACCTATCAAAGGATGTTTCTCACTGCAACTTCCACCGCTTCGCAAATAGTACTTTCAATAAAACAAGGCATAATCAGTCTTAAATGATGATGATGATGATGATGATGATAAAACAAGGTAATTTGCTGACCTACTTTTCCAGCATCGTGCTGGATGTTCATAAGAAGGTTGACCCATTAATCAAATGTACACTCCTGGAAATGGTAAAAAGGACACATTGACACCGGTGTGTCAGACCCACCATACTTGCTCCGGACACTGCGAGAGGGCTGTACAAGCAATGATCACACGCACGGCACAGAGGACACACCAGGAACCGCGGTGTTGGCCGTCGAATGGCGCTAGCTGCGCAGCATTTGTGCACCGCCGCCGTCAGTGTCAGCCAGTTTGCCGTGGCATACGGAGCTCCATCGCAGTCTTTAACACTGGTAGCATGCCCCGAGAGCGTGGACGTGAACCGTATATGCAGTTGACGGACTTTGAGCGAGGGCGTATAGTGGGCATGCGGGAGGCCGGGTGGACGTACCGCCGAATTGCTCAACACGTGGGACGTGAGGTCTCCACAGTACATCGATGTTGTCGCCAGTCGTCGGCGGAAGGTGCACGTGCCCGTCGACCTGGGATCGGACCGCAGCGACGCACGGATGCACGCCAAGACCGTAGGATCCTACGCAGTGCCGTAGGGGACCGCACCGCCACTTCCCAGCAAATTAGGGACACTGTTGCTCCTGGGGTATCGGCGAGGACCATTCGCAACCGTCTCCATGAAGCTGGGCTACGGTCCCGCACACCGTTAGGCCATTTTCCGCTCACGCCCCAACATCGTGCAGCCCGCCTGCAGTGGTGTCGCGACTGGCGTGAATGGAGGGACGAATGGAGACGTGTCGTCTTCAGCGATGAGAGTCGCTTCTGCCTTGGTGCCAATGATGGTCGTATGCGTGTTTGGCGCCGTGCAGGTGAGCGCCACAATCAGGACTGCATACGACCGAGGCACACAGGGCCAACACCCTGCATCATGGTGTGGGGAGCGATCTCCTACACTGGCCGTACACCACTGGTGATCGTCGAGGGGACACTGAATAGTGCACGGTACATCCAAACCGTCATCGAACCCATCGTTCTACCATTCCTAGACCAGCAAGGGAACTTGCTGTTCCAACAGGACAATGCACGTCCGCATGTATCCCGTGCCACCCAACGTGCTCTAGAAGGTGTAAGTCAACTACCCTGGCCAGCAAGATCTCCGGATCTGTCCCCCATTGAGCATGTTTGGGACTGGATGAAGCGTCGTCTCACGCGGTCTGCACGTCCAGCACGAACGCTGGTCCAACTGAGGCGCCAGGTGGAAATGGCATGGCAAGCCGTTCCACAGGACTACATCCAGCATCTCTACGATCGTCTCCATGGGAGAATAGCAGCCTGCATTGCTGCGAAAGGTGGATATACACTGTACTAGTGCCGACATTGTGCATGCTCTGTTGCCTGTGTCTATGTGCCTGTGGTTCTGTCAGTGTGATCATGTGATGTATCTGACCCCAGGAATGTGTCAATAAAGTTTCCCCTTCCTGGGACAATGAATTCACGGTGTTCTTATTTCAATTTCCAGGAGTGTATTTACAAATGTCTATTCATTTGTCAGTCACCATTGTAAGTACCAGTACACAGATTATTAATAACCTGAATAGCATTTTAGTTTTGCGGACAGGTAATGTTTCAAAGATTATACTGTATAGTTTACCTAATATTTGTTGTGAGTAGTACCTGGAAGTTGCGACGATGTGAGCTAATACTGCCATATGAGGTAACTGTTTAAAAACTCATTCACTCCTAGAGTTTTAAGGAATTACCGTTGTTCGTCACCCACTAAACGTGGCAGACTGGCGTTTCTGACTTTATGAAGTAATGAATGGCACTCTCCTACCTTTAATGGGTGATGAGCGACGGTAAACAGTCCAGTCACATTAATGTAACCACCACCGACGTTCGACGTCAACGTGCCATTACTACTCATAGACAGCAAGTGGCAACACGTATGAAGCGTGTTGGGGACGCGGAAAACAGTGCAGTAGTTGTCGTAATGGAATCTATCTGACGTCAAAAGATGCGTTCAAAAATGGTTCAAATGGCTATGAGCACTATGGGACCTAACTTCTGAGGTCATCAGTCCCCTAGAACTTAGAACTACTTAAACGTAACTAACTTAAGGGCATCACACACGTCCATGCCCGAGGCAGGATTCGAACCTGCGACCGTAGCGGTCGCTCGGTTCCAGACTGTAGCGCCTAGAGCCGCTCGGCCACCTCGGCCGGCCAAAAGTGCGTGATCACTGACTTTCGACCCAAGGGTAGAAGCATTTCGGAAACGGCTAAATTTGTAAACTGTTCGCGTGCCGCAGTGGTTGAAGTAAACTGAGGATGGCAAAATGGCGCTATCTGAAAACCGGCGTCGAGTCAACGACGATGCACCACGGGGCAGAGACGAGAGTCGTGAACGACGGCTGCGGAGATGTCTACGAGTGAACAGAAGTGAATCTGACCGTTTAAATGAACCAAGGGGCTACCAACAGTGTCTCCTCAAAGACCGTTTAAGGACATTGCTGTGTGTGGGCTTCTGCAACATGTGACTGGTTCATGCACCCATGGTGATTGCTGTTCATAGGCGACGAAGGATGGAATTTGCCCGCCAATATCGCAACTAGACGTCCACTGAGCAGCAGCACGAGATCTTATAAGATGAATCACATTGTATTCTCTATCAGACATTCGGCCGTTGGCTTGCATGGTGTGAAACGTCTCAGAGGAGAGGAGTTAGGACGAAGGAAGGAGCTGGTCTGTGGAATGGTTTTTTGACATTCCCTGAGTGATCTCGTCACTCTGAAAGGCATAATGGACCAACAGAATTACTTATCTATCCTTGCGGACCATGTCCACACCTACATACAGTTTGTTTTTCCTGATACACGATGGCAGCTACCAGTAGGACAATACAACACGTCACACAGCTGCGTGGTTCTACGAGCACCGGGATGAGTTTATAGTACTACCCTGCCACCAAATTCACAGGACTTAAATCCAGTCGAGAATCTGTCGGACCACCTCGATCAGGCAGTTCAAACCATGGATCCTCAACCGAGAGCAGCTGGCCATGGCATTGAGGTCGGCATGGCTCCACATCCCCATCTGTACCTTACAGAGCGTCATTGTCTATTACTGCACGCCTCTGCAAAAGGTGTTCATTCAGGCTTTGACAGGTAGTCACATTAATGTGACTTCTTAAGTAATAGAACCCAGTACGTTGTCCTCGATGGTGACTGTTCATCGGAGGTGAGGGTATCATCTGGAGTGCCCCAGGGAAGTGTTGTTTTCTATCTACATAAATGATCTTTTGGATTGGGTGTATAGCAATGTGTGGCTATTTGCTGATGATGCTGTGGTGTACGGGAAGGTGTCGTCGTTGAGTGACTGTAGGAGGATACAAGATGACTTGGACAGGATTTGTGATTGCTGTAAAGAATGGCAGCTAACTCTAAATATAGATAAATGTAAATAGATGCAGATGAAAAAGAATCCTGTAATGGTTGAATACTCCATTAGTAGTGTTGCGCTTGACACAGTCACGTCGATTAAATATTTGGGCGTAACATTGCAGAGCGATATGAAGTGCGACGTGCATGTAATGGCAGTTGTGGGGAAGGCGGATAGTCGTCTTCGGCTCATTGGTAGAATTTTGGGAAGATGCGGTTCATCCGTAAAGGAGACCGCTTATAAAACACTAACACGACCTATTCTTGAGTACTGCTCGAGCGTTTTGGATCCCTATCAGGTCGGATTGAGGGAGGACATAGAAGCAATTCAGAGGCGGGCTCCTAGATTTGTTACTGGTAGGTTTGATCATCACGCGAGTGTTACTGAAATGTTCCAGGAACTCGGGTGGGAGTCTCTGGAGGAGAGGAGGCGTTCTTTTCGTGAATCGCTACTGAGGAAATTTAGAGAACCAGCATTTGAGGCTGACTGCAGTACAATTTTACTGCCGCCAACTTACATTTCGCGGAAACACCACAAAGATAAGATAAGAGAGACTAGGGCTCGTACAGAGGCATATAGGCAGTCCTTTTTCCCTCGTTCTGTTTGGGAGTGGAACAGGGAGAGAGGATGCTAGTTGTGGTACGAGGTGCCCTCCACCACGCACCGTATGGTGCATTGCGGAGTATGTATGTAGATGTAGATGTAGATGTAGATGTAGATGTAGATGAGTGGACGGTGCATGTGCAAACCATTTTTCTCCAGACTAAACCGCTTCTGAGATGGAGCGCGAAGTTAAATGAAAAGGGACGTGCGAGGAAGGAATTAAAATTTTAGAGGCAAACCAAGGCTTAATACAGTGCACAGATGCAAATTGAAGGAGGTTGTAGTATTTGCTGAGAAAGAGGAAGAAGGCAGCACAGGATAAACTTTAGACTGAAGACAACAACAACCGAACGAAAATGGTGACTCTGTTGGATTAATGATTGAGGCAGATAATCCCATAAAATTCTCTTTCTAATATCGCACAAACTTTAAAAAAAAGACCTGTTTATCTTATAAAGGTGATCTGGCACCTAATAAGCACATATGATCATAAAGAAACGTTATTCACAATCAACTTCACACTTTTTATTTAAGGTAATGTACTTAGTCATGTTACGACTTCCCGGAAGTACTTACCATAAAAAGAGAAGCACAAGTGCAATATACTAACGCCGAGGTGGCCAGCATAGCGTAATAGCCCAATTGTTATGTAACTTTATCTTGAAACGACGCTGCATCCACGATACTGACCTTGACATTTAGCCCATTCCCGCCCCCTTGCTGAAAGACGTTTTACAGAAGACCATAGCAATAGTACTATTGCTCCCTTCAATACTTAACCGCTTCACAATCTATGTATACATAATTAACATGAAACTTAACAGCACAGAGCAGCATTGTGTTCTGGCGTGCTAAATATCAAAGATTCGTACCGTTAATAGTGAAAAATAGCGTTCAATCGATCCGGATAATGAACATTGGCCATCATTAGAGCTGGAATAAATGGATAATGTGGTTCTGAAGACGCTCGAAACTAATAAAAATACAAAGTATGTTCTACATTTATGCCCAAATTAATGAAATTAAGCTACAACTTCTGATAAAATTTAAGATAAAAGTTTATGTGTCTTTTTCTACAATCACTGCTTAGAAAAAGGGAGGAAAGAGAAAAAAGGGCTAGAGAGAGAGCATTAAATGAGCTGGAGAAGGATGAAGAATGGGACGTCTCAGCATTACGTTATTCAAGAAAACGATACGAAATAACCCCATTATAATGGCAGGGATTTGTCACTAGTCGTTTGCAATATGAGTCCACTAAAGTAACCATAGCACCTACTCACGCAATGTGAGAAAATAAGTCTGAAGTATTTGCAATTACACAACTGGCCACTAAAATTGCTACACCAAGAAGAAATGCAGATGATATACTGGTATTCATTGGACAAATATATTATACTAGAATTGACATGTGATTACATTTTCATGCAATTTGGGTGCATAGATCCTGAGAAATCAGTACCCACAACAACCACCTCTGGCCGTAATAACGGCCTCGATATGCCTGGGCATTGAGTCAAACAGAGCATGGATGGCGTGTACAGGTACAGCTGCCCTTGCAGCTCCAACACGATACCACAGTTCATCAAGAGTAGTGACGCGTATTGTGATGAACCAGTTGCTAGGAAACCATTGGCCAGACGTTTTCAATTGTTAAGAGATCTGCAGAATGTGCTGGCCAGGGCTGCAGTCGAACATTTTCTGTATCCAGAAAGGACCTTACAGAACCTGCAACATGCGGTCGTGCATTATTTTGCTGAAATGTAGGGATTCGCAGGGATCGAATGAAGGGTAGAGCCACGGGTCGTAACACATCGGAAATGTAACGTCCACTGTTCAAAGTGCCGTCAATGCGAACAGAGGTAACCAAGACGTGTAACCAATGGCACCCCATACCATCACGCCGGGTGATACGCCAGTATGGAGATGACGAATACACGCTTCCAATGTGCGTTCACCGCGATGTCGCCAAACACGGATGCGACCATCTTGATACTGTAAACATAACCTGGATTCATCCGAAAAAATGACGTTTTGCCATTCGTGCACCCAGGTTCATCGTTGAGTACACCATCGCAGGCGCCCCTGTCTGTGATGCAGCGTCAAGGGTAACCGCAGCCATGGTCTCCGAGCTGATAGTCCATGCTGTTGCAAATGTCGTTGAACTGTTCGTGCAGATGGTTGTTGTCTTGCAAACGTCCCCATCTGTCGACTCAGGGATGGAGACGCGGCTGCACGATCCGTTACAGCCATGCGGATAAGAAGCCTGTCATCTCGACTACTAGTGATACGAGGCCGTTGGGATTCAGCACGGCGTTCCGTATTACCCTTCTGAACCCATTGATTCCATATTCTGCTAACAGTCATTGTATCTCGACCAACGCAAGCAGTAATGTCGCGATACGATAAACCGCAACCGCGATAGGCTACAATCCGACTTTTATCAAAGTCGGAAACGTTATGGAACGCATTTCTCCTCGTTACACGAGGCAACACAACAACGTTTCACCAGGCAACGTCGGTCAACTGCTGTTTGTGTACGAGAAATCGGTTGGAAACTTTCCTCATGGCAGCACGTTGTAGGTGTCGCCACCGGCGCAACCTTGTGTGAATGCTCTGAAAATCTAATCATTTGCATATCACAGCATCTTCTTCCTGTCGATTAAATTTCGCGTCTGTAGCACGTCATCTTCGTGGCGTAGCAATTTTAATGGCCAGTAGTGTAATTTTTCAATAGGAAATTACGTTTAACAGTAATTATCGGTAATCTTAAAAATCCCAAGTCACCTACTTTTCAATTACCCAGTGGTAATGGGTGATGGATAATTCTTTATTAAATCTATGATAAGATCCTTTTTCTCCTCCTGATGTCAAATTTACAGCATTTATTGGTTGAGTGCGAAAAATTTCATCGGTTACGTACGCAGATTTCAGTATCCCGCAGGGGATACGTTTTACTGCCGACTGCTAGTATAAAAGAAAAATTAACTCTTGTAATTAGTTTAACATTCAATAATTTATCTCTTCAGATAAACAGCATTTTAAACACATTGAGCTTCACTTTTGATGACAAAGTTTGTTTAACATGCCCTTCATCGAATATTCAGAAATATCTACGATGTATCACAGTTATTATCGCAAAAGAACTTGTTATCTTTCCTTTGATCTCCCTCTTTTATTCGGGAACACGATCACTACAGAATATTCCCGGCTGATTAGAAGTATTGGACACAATTCAGATCTGTCTGCACTGTTTGCGCGGCTGAGTTACCGCTACCGGATGAAAAAGGCTAATTTCAGCTGAACTCTTACTTTCTGGATACAACTTCTCTTCTCTTTCTCTTTGCATTTCGCCTTTCGTTTAAGTTTCCCATCTCTGCTTTCTGAAAATTCCGTGTTATAGGAACAGCGTTTGATATTACTACCGGTATGGCTGCCGTTTGCTTATTGGCAAATTCGTGCTTCCTCTGGGTATAGCTAATGAGAAAACTCTTTGCCTCAATGCTGGAACTCGGAAACGCCAATACCGTGGCGCGACTTAATAACCCAGCCAGGCGCACAGTGTGTTGGAGGACGGTTTCCGACAGCAATGTTTGGCCTCGGTCGGTCAGTGGAAGCATCTGTGTCGACACCATCTGGTACTGTTGGGAGTCCTAATATTCGGTAGGACGTCTGAGAGCAGGGCCCTGTGTATCGCTGTGAGCCATTCCCTGTGCGGCCCTGGGGAATGTCTCAGGCTAAGTGTGTTACGCGGAGTTGCATAAAGAGCGGGCTGTACACGCCCCGAGGACACCGACAGCGACAAGGCATTTGAGACTCCGGCGCCAAATAATACTGTCTGTGTGTGTGTGTGTGTGTGTGTGTGTGTGTGTGCTTTGTGTGTGTGTGTGTGTGTGTGTGTGTGTGTGTGTGTGTGTGTGTTTGTGTGTTTTCGTTTGTTCGCATGTTGAAAGGGACTGCGCTGAATTTTCTGGTACGCTGCAGATATGAGAGAAGCAGGCGGAAGGGACCTGCATCTAATTCGTTCATTTATTAGCCCGAAGAGCGCATTTATTATTCTTCTATATACGAGTATTTGTGCTCTCAGTACGAAGGCTCTTACTGAAACATAACGTTCACTTCAAACTCATTTTCCCAAGAACGCGGTAGAATAGCGTGATAAGGTGTCACAGTTTTGCTTTGATATTATTGGGGATGTAGACAGGACCTGATAGCTGTATGCACTTATTCCTTGGAATACTTTCCATGATGCATTTGTTTATAGTAATTGCAAACAGACAAAACAGACAACTGAGGAATACACGTGATAAAATAAATGTGAGAATATCGGAAAAGTTGAAAAATTTCTGTCTGGGAAAAAACATGGTAACCGAAACGCGGAGATTCTGGAGAACTTAAGTGGGAGTCTGTGGAATAAACGCAGAAATGTTTTCACGGCAACCCACTTGGGTAAATGTAGAGAAGCACTATTTGAGAAAGACCGTGTGACAATTCTGCTGTCACCATCGTACATCTCGCCTTTGTATTATGCGAATAAGGTTATTTTAGTGCAAGTAAGACACATACTGACAAATTATGTTACCTCGCTGAGTATGCTCATGAAATGGGGCAGAATCTTAGATTCTGGTACTTACCATCTACTGCCACGCACTGCACAGTGGCTTGCAAAGTACAAATGTCCATGTATGTTTCTTCCCGACGACTGAGTTTAATACGTAATCTATTCCTCTTTTCGCAACGATAGTACATCGTATACAAGGTATTATTCAAAAAGAGTTTCCACAAATCCTGGTCTTTAAGCTCTCTATATGGGAGTTCTCCATACTTACAGGTTGCCCCAAAAAGGTACACGCTCTTCCACCGTTCGTAAATTTTTACTCTTTTATATTTCTTGACATAACAGCAAGTGCAAAGGTGTAATACAAAACACCTTTCAGCTCTACCGGTCTTCAAGTTGATGACCTTCACTATCCAGACAACAATTATAAAGCTTTAACACTGGAATGACAAACTTTAGAAATCAACTCGAACTGTATGCCGTATAAACATTGTTTATACGACCCGTCGAATCTACATTCATTATTGTCGAGTCCTATTCATGCGGGGAAAAGTAACACTATTTCTTCCACAATCCACCTGTACGAAAAGTTTTCTTCAAAATAAAGTCACGACGAGTACGACAGTAAGTAAGTGCTCCATCTTAAAAAGAAGCATATTTTTTCAAGTTTAGACAAATGCCTGTTATAGACCGTTTCGACAATATCACCAGTTTATTCCCATCCATTGTTGGGTGTAGATGATGTTCGGCTTTTGTTTCAGTCTCTGTTTCTGTTTGTTCAGCATTCTCTACAGCCTTCTGTGGCCAACTGCAGTTAACGTTAGATTAGGTTTTACGTGAGATGGTGTGATGTTTCTGCTACTTGTTATCCTGTGAGTTACATTGAAATAGTAATGAGGTGAGGGTTCTCTCACACTTGGAACACAATTTAATAAATAGTGACTGCTGTCTTCAGCTATCAGTGAAAGTAAATATTTTGGTTATCATACGTTAATGAAAGTAAATATTTTGGTTATCATACGTTAATAAGTAACCAAACGACTTTAAACGTCAGGCTAGTCACATAAAGAAAATGAAATTTAATCTTTAATACATCAATATAAAATAGCACACAAATGATAATGGTGCATCCTTGTGAATTTCGGTTCTGTGTAACAGTTGTGAGAATATGTAAATGAAAGAAAATGTTATCAATATTATTTAAAATGTTGAGCTGATGAAGTATGTGTGTCTGCAATATTTTATTTTATTTCGACTGGTTCACTTCTTACTCAGTAGAACGGTAATTTCATGCTAGCATATTTCCTACAAAATATCACTCGTTGACGATGTAAATTTGGGACGAAAACGAATTGTATATCACCATTGAGGTGAACTCCAGCTGACAGATCACTCGCAGGTGGTGAATTGAATGTGCCATAAAGAGAAAAAGGGACGTCGTCATAGTCAGTCATATTTTGGCAAAAGAAAGCAAATTCAGTTGATATACACTGATGTTAAAA
This sequence comes from Schistocerca cancellata, assembly GCF_023864275.1. Taxonomy (NCBI): domain Eukaryota; kingdom Metazoa; phylum Arthropoda; class Insecta; order Orthoptera; family Acrididae; genus Schistocerca; species Schistocerca cancellata. The sequence continues at coordinate 29,767,739 of NC_064628.1, forward strand.
CTGTGCAAACACTTCAATGTTTCATTTTGAGTTGGTGAACGAATCAGTATTTTGGACAGTCCATCAAATACAGCATTAAACAAACTGCAACTAATTGTTGGCCTTCGATCGAAATTATGTAACTTCATTTTTTAATCAGTTCCATAGATAGTGAAGCAACCTAAAAAATGGTTCAAATGGCTCTGAGCACTATGGAACATAACAGCTATGGTCATCAGTCCCCTAGAACTTAGAACTACTTAAACCTAACTAACCTAAGGACAGCACACAACACCCAGTCAACACGAGGCAGAGAAAATCCCTGACCCGCCGGGAATCGAACCCGGGAACCCAGGTGTGGGAAGCGAGGACGCTACCGCACGACCACGGAAGCAACCTACTTCACTAAAATTTGTTCGGTATATTTTGGCACAATATTTCATTATTCTTGATTATTCATTCCATTGTCAATTCCTATTACAGCCTATGACTTTGTTGAAGTTGCAAGAGCGGTGTGATAACAATAAAAAAAACTTCTGTTTGTAGTCCTCTCTGCATAAATAACTCTCTTAGTTTGGTCTATATTGCAATTAATACTTCTTCACATCGTCACGTTTCTTGGACTATTTGTTAATCATCAGTCGTACTACAACCCTTCTCTTTTTATCGCCAGTTACACATGTTCACAGTCTTTCATGGCTGCAAAATTTCCCATACCTTACAACTGCCTCAACAGCAATAGTTATCAATAATTACGTAGGCTTACACCTCAGTACACAAATGACGTTACATTTACAGTATCCTCACAGTTCAGAAACAATACATCACTTATTTTCTTGACACTAAAGCACAAAACAATACAAAATAGAAAATATTTGCTATTAATAATAGCAACTAGTTCTTATGTAGACTGATAAGTCATTATGACATTCGTCTCTATCGATACTAAATCTTGTTGTTGTTGTGGTCTTCAGTCCTGAGACTGGTTTGATGCAGCTCTCCATGCTACTCTATCCTGTGCAAGCTTCTTCATCTCCCAGTATCTACTGCAACCTACATCCTTCTGAATCTGCTTAGTGTATTCATCTCTTGGTCTCCCTCTACGATTTTTACCCTCCACACTGCCCTCCAAAGCTAAATTTGTGATCCCTTGATGCCTCAAAACATGTCCTACCAACCGATCCCTTCTTCTAGTCAAGTTGTGCCACAAACTTCTCTTCTCCCCAATCCTATTCAATACCTCCTCATTAGTTACGTGATCTACCCACCTTATCTTCAGCATTCTTCTGTAGCACCACATTTCGAAAGCTTCTATTCTCTTCTTGTCCAAACTAGTTATCGTCCATGTTTCACTTCCATACATGGCTACACTCCATACAAATACTTTCAGAAACGACTTCCTGACACTTAAATCTATACTCGATGTTAACAAAGTCCTCTTCTTGAGAAACGCTTTCCTTGCCATTGCCAGTCTACATTTTATATCCTCTCTACTTCGACCATCATCGGTTATTTTACTCCCTAAATAGCAAAACTCCTTTACTACTTTAAGTGTCTCATTTCCTAATCTAATTCCCTCAGCATCACCCGACTTAATTTGACTACATTCCATTATCTTCGTTTTGCTTTTGTTGATGTTCATCTTATATCCTCCTTTCAAGACACTGTCCATTCCGTTCAACTGCTCTTCCAAATCCTTTGCTGTCTCTGACAGAATTACAATGTCATCTGCGAACCTCAAAGTTTTTACTTCTTCTCCATGACTTTTAATACCTATTCCGAATTTTTCTTTTGTTTCCTTTACTGCTTGCTCAATATACAGATTGAATAACATTGGGGAGAGGCTACAACCCTGTCTTACTCCTTTCCCAACCACTGCTTCCCTTTCATGCCCCTCGACTCTTATAACTGCCATCTGGTTTCTGTACAAACTGTAAATAGCCTTTCGCTCCCTGTATTTTACCCCTGCCACCTTCAGAATTTGAAAGAGAGTATTCCAGTTAACATTGTCAAAAGCTTTCTCTAAGTCTACAAATGCTAGAAATGTAGGTTTGCCTTTTCTTAATCTTTCTTCTAAGATAAGTCGTAAGGTCAGTATTGCCTCACGTGTCCAACATTTCTACGGAATCCAAACTGATCTTCCCCGAGGTCGGCTTCTACCAGTTTTTCCATTCGTCTGTAAAGAATTCGCGTTAGTATTTTGCAGCTGTGACTTATTAAACTGATAGTTCGGTAATTTTCACATCTGTCAACACCTGCTTTCTTTGGGATTGGAATTATTATATTCTTCTTGAAGTCTGAGGGTATTTCGCCTGTCTCATACATCGTGCTCACCAGATGGTAGAGTTTTGTCATGACTGGCTCTCCCGAGGCCATCAGTAGTTCAAATGGAATGTTGTCTACTCCCGGGGCCTTGTTTCGACTCAGGTCTTTCAGTGCTCTGTCAAACTCTTCACGCAGTATCTTATCTCCCATTTCGTCTTCATCTACATCGTCTTCCATTTCCATAATATTGTCCTCAAGTACATCGCCCTTGTATAAACGCTCTATATACTCCTTCCACCTTTCTGCCTTCCCTTCTTTGCTTAGAACTGGGTTGCCATCTGAGCTCTTGATATTCATACATGTGGTTCTCTTCTCTCCAAAGGTCTCTTTTATTTTCCTGTAGGCAGTATCTATATTACCCCTAGTGAGACAAGCCTCTACATCCTTACATTTGTCCTCTAGCCATCCCTGCTTAGCCATTTTGCACTTCCTGTCGATATCATTTTTGAGACGTTTGTATTCCTTTTTGCCTGCTTCATTTACTGCATTTTTATATTTTCTCCTTTCATCAATTAAATTCAATATTTCTTCTGTTACCCAAGGATTTCTATTAGCCCTCGTCTTTTTACCTACTTGATCCTCTGCTGCCTTCACTACTTCATCCCTCAGGGCTACCCATTCTTCTTCTACTGTATTTCTCTCCCCCATTCCTATCAATTGTTCCCTTATGCTCTCCCTGAAACTCTCTACAACCTCTGGTTCTTTCAGTTTATCCAGGTCCCACCTCCTTAAATTCCCACCTTTTTGCAGTTTCTTCAGTTTCAATCTGTAGTTCATAACCAATAGATTGTGGTCAGAATCCACATCTGCCCCTGGAAATGTCTTACAATTTAAAACCTGGTTCCTAAATCTCTGTCTTACCATTATATAATCTATCTGATACCTTTTAGTATCTCCAGGATTCTTCCAGGTATACAACCTTCTTTTATGATTCTTGAACCAAGTGTTGGCTATGATTAAGTTATGCTCTGCGCAAAATTCTACAAGGCGGCTTCCTCTTTCATTCCTTCCCCCCAATCCATATTCACCTACTATGTTTCCTTCTCTCCCTTTTCCTACTGACGAATTCCAGTCACCCATGACTATTAAATTTTCGTCTCCCTTCACTACCTGAATAATTTCTTTTATCTCGTCATACATTTCATCTATTTCTTCGTCATCTGCAGAGGTAGTTGGCATATATACTTGTACTACTGTAGTAGGCATGGGCTTTGTGTCTATCTTGGCCACAATAAGGCGTTCGCTATGCTGTTTGTAGTAGCTAACCCGCACTCCTATTTTTTTATTCATTATTAAACCTACTCCTGCATTACCCCTATTTGATTTTGTATTTATAACCCTGTAATCACCTGACCAAAAGTCTTGTTCCTCCTGCCACCGAACTTCACTAATTCCCACTATATCTAACTTTAACCTATCCATTTCCCTTTTTAAATTTTCTAACCTACCTGCTCGATTAAGGGATCTGACATTCCACGCTCCGATCCGTAGAACGCCAGTTTTCTTTCTCCTGATAATGACGTCCTCCCGAGTAGTCCCCGCCCGGAGATCCGAATGGGGGACTATTTAACCTCCGGAATATTTTACCCAAGAGGACGCCATCATCATTTAATCATACAGTAGAGCTGCATGTCCTCGGGAAAAATTACGGCTGTAGTTTCCCCTTGCTTTCAGCCGTTCGCAGTACCAGCACAGCAAGGCCGTTTTGGTTAATGTTACAAGTCCAGATCAGTCAATCATCCAGACTGTTGCCCCTGCAACTACTGAAAAGGCTGCTGCCCCTCTTCAGGAACCACATGTTTGTCTGGCCTCTCAACAGATACCCCTCCGTTGTGGTTGCACCTACGGTACGGCCATCTGTATCGCTGAGGCACACAAGCCTCCCCACCAACGGCAAGGTCTATGGTTCATGGGGGGGGGGGACTAAATCTTATGAACGGATATTTTTACATAAATTCCTATTTGCTTAATTCCGACTGTCCACATTACCTGTCAATATTTCTTTCTTGTCAATACCATTCATGTGAAAACGAAAACACAAATATCTCTTACAATGCTCTTTGACCTTTAATGTAACAATCATAGTTCTCATTTTAATCTCCAAAAACATTTTCGTTGTTTGAAGACCATATTACTAAGAACACTCAAAATTTATAAATGATACAACGTGTAATGGACATTTTGTATTCGCTTTTTCAAAATTCGCTCTGTTTGTGACATATTGATAGATTGGTACGAATTTCCAAAAAATCAGGTTCTGAAGTTACTTTCATTTGTTCTGTTCATTTAATATTAATATTTAGGGATCATCTTTTACTTTGTATACCGTTTGCCTTCACTATCGTCATCAATGTATAAATCCATTAGCGCCTAGCATTTCATAAATGCTAAATGTCATTAATTAAGCTTTTTTTCTCACAACAGTGAAGTCCTATAATCGTGCTATGTATTATTGAAGGATTTTTGAATATGTTTGCTTTCATTCCTGTGTTAGTAGTTGTGAGTAGCAGTCGACTACTAGGAACAATTGGAAAAGCAGTTTGAATATCTTTTCTACAGCCTAAGTCTCATTATACCGCGGTAAGCACTAATGGGAGCATTCTTACACGTTATTCTGTTATGCCTATTGCTGTTGCAATTTTCTATTATGTAAGGGACACTGAAACAGAGAGAAAATTGTATCCCAAAAATTTCCCCCTTCCAAAAAAGAAGAAAATAGGGAAAGAAAGAGGTAATATTCATTCCACCACATGAAAAAAAAAATGGTCTGTTTCCATGTAATAAATGTCGGTACAGCTCCGTTGTTTCCACGGCATCAAATACGACTATTGCGAACCGAGTGGGTAACTTTAAAAGGTACCCTTAGCAGTCACGGAAACACAATGTAGTATCCCGATCGTCCATCCTGATCGAATGCAAAAAGCACATGCGTGAAACTGATCAAAGTATGAGTCAGTGCAGGATAAACATATGTAAGAGTAAACAGTACTGAGAACTTGAGTTGCTCGTTGGATGTTACTGTACACAATGCCTGAAAACTCCAGTGTACGGATTGATGTATAATCTCTCGAGTAAATGTTCGAAGAGAAACTGTTCAGGTGTATGCAAGGAGTTATACTCCGCCACTTAGAGGGCCAGTATAAGCCCCACACTCCAGTACTGTACCCCAGTTTGATGCAATGGAGTACCTGATTGGAAAAAGACGGTAATTCAAAAGTAAATGATTTGCTGGAATAAACTATGAGACACAGTCACAGTAATTTATGCGCAGTGAGTTACACCCCCTCAAGACATACATGCATTTTATTCAAATGTTCAATTATATGTGAATTCCTACGGCAGCGAACTGCTGAAGTCATCGGTCCATAGACTTACACACTTCTTAAATTAACTTATGCTGAGAACAGCACACACACCCATGGGCGACGGAGGATCGAGCCTCCGGCGCGATGGGCCGCGCAATCAGTGATACGGCGCCTCTAACCGCTCGTCCATACATGCATTTTTTAATTTTAGAAATTGACTTATTGTATTAAACCTTTAACGTAGGATTATAACTCTTAACGAAAACATTTTGAACTTTTAAACTAGATCAACCATTCATGGAGTTGCGCTGTGTCTTTGCAACTAATGAAAGGCTGTTCGTTTTTTGCCATACGCGTTTCGCCTCTTTTATTTATGAAGCATCTTCAGTGCACTGTTTATAAAAAACTCATTATGTAGTCATTAGAAGGACGTTATTATGCTACGGTTTGTCATGTTACTCTCTTGCAAACAGCTTTTGCAGGACAAGTTTCTTGAGGTTAAATTACCGTTTGGTGTTACATAGAATTTCCAAATTTCTTAGCCCATTTATGTCATCCTGGAGATATGTCCACTCGGTTCCATACTCCAGATGACTGATTTCGGCGTTTTTTCCTCCCTCATTTATTAACAAATTTATCAATAAAAGCGGGTGAAGAAGTGCCGAAAATCGGTTATCCAGAGTATGGAGACCGAGTAAACAAATATCCAGGATGAATAAATTTATTAATAAATGTAGGCTACAATACGTCGAAAAGTGGTTCTCTGGAGTATGAAGACCGAATAAGCACATCTTCAGAATCACACACACGCACTAACAATTTCGGAAATCGTATGATGATGATGATGATGATGATGATGTTTGGTTTGTGGGGCGCTCAACTGCGTGGTTATCAGCGCCCGTACAATTACCCAATCTTTGCTCAGTCCAATTTCGCCACTTTCCGGGATGATGATGAAATGATGAGGACAACACAAACACCCAGTCATCTCGAGGCAGGTGAAAATCCCTGACCCCGCCGGGAATCGAACCCGGGACCCCGTGCTCGGGAAGCGAGAACGCTACCGCGAGACCACGAGCGGCGGACCCGGAAATCGTAAGTCACACCGAAGGATAATTTAACTTCATGAAACTTGTGCTGCAAAAGCTGTTTCTAACCTGAAAACAAGAAGTAACATGATGAAATGTAACATATTAACTTACTTCTAACGACTACATAATTCATATGTATGTATAAAATGTATTACAGGCCACTGAATATGTTTCGTAAATAAAGGAAGAGAAACCCGAATGACAAAAAATAAACTGCCTTTCATTTAGATGCAAAGACAGAACATATCTCTATCAGTTTTGAAGCAACAATGACGATCGGTCCACAATTACATGAAATACGGAAAGTCAAATTTTTGTTACCGCTGAAATCCAATAGACAGATAGCATTCAACTGGCACCGATATGACCACGTGAGTGCTTTAGTTATTTAGTGATGTACACCTCGCCACTTAATTTTTAAAGCTTTTTTACAGCACCGCAATTCAGCTGCTTCTAATTTCTTTCTCTCCGTATTCTAGCTGATCCAAGTTTCAGTTTCGCAGAATTTTGTGATCCAAGCTTACACTTTTAATGAACTCTTTTCTCATTTCCGTATCAACAGGTGATTACAGCGGAACTCTTTCCACTAACGTTTCCTTCTCTGTGTCTACACTCTCCGGTATACAAATTGTTTTATTCAGTAATGTACCTAACGTTTCTTATTTAGTAAGGGAATGCTAACCGAAAAAATGCAGGCAGTTATGACTTGATCGCTATCCCACAGATATTTATCGAGTACAACAATGATCGAAAAACAAATTTTACAGCAGGTTAAATTAATTACTGTAGCAGGCAATAATTTTCAATAACTAAGCGAAACAGTATGTAATTCTCATTGCAGATAATTAATTATGGTCTCCATCCCAAAAACGAACAAAAGATAAAATTGGTTAATGACTGAACCGAAGCTGAAATTACGTAATAATAACTGTTGTAACAGAAGGCAGCAGGGGGACAAAATTGCGCGCACGCGAGTTTTATTGTTAAACCACGTGTAACGTGAATGCTATTAAATTTATTGGTAATGTACTAAAATTACTTGGAATTTAAAAAACCATTGTTGTTAATATTAACACGTCACTCGTAATGTACTGAACTACGTTATTCACTGTTGTAGGGACATTGAAACAAATACTCAAGACAAATAACTGTGTCACAATAAATGTATCTCATAAAAGTTTGTAATGACTTCACTAAATAATACCAAGCACTTCTTTGATGCAAATCTTACTTAAATCAATAGCGCAGGAAATATTTGCAAAATGCACTACAAAAAATTGGAAAAGTGGCTTTAGCTGAAATGGCAACAGTGTTACGCTGTGAAATAAGGTAAAAAGAACCTTAATTACTACTGCGTCTGATTTCATGAATTATTTACTTTAATTTAACCGAAAATGTAGTTACTTTTTATCTTCAATTAATTATCTCTTTTGCTTGTGATTTTCTCGGTACTTATGGTGAAAGGTTAGGACCCTGTTAATGGTTAATGACTCGGTATAAACAACATCGCTTACAAGTTTTATGATTCAATTAAATAAAGACTACACTGTTCAATTACTCAGTCTACTACGTCGGTAAGTTGCGTACATCACTAATAAGATAACATGCTTGATCTTATTTTGTGGCGAGTTGATAGTGGAGCGACGTAGCGCTCTGTATAATGGTCATTATTGGTAACAGACTCTTCTTTATGAACGTTCAATTTTCAATAATTTAAGGTCACACAGTACTCTTCATCAATTAACAATTATTCTGATATGCTTTGTACTCGCTCACATATCCACAATGCCTTGCTGCACTTACATCATTTCACGAACAATCTTCCCACATGCTTTAGAGCACCGCCACTATACGTCTGTTCCGCACAATACAACAATAGCCACCTCTCTCTCCACACGCTGTCTTCCACTGGCTCCGTGCTCTCTGGGGTCCAGTTATACAATTGTCAAGATAGAAATGAATCCTTTGGTTCCCATACAATACAAACTTCCCTGACTTTGCCAGCGTTCCTACTACAAAGCTTTTACAATATTATTTTTTAGTTATCATAGTCATATTACAATTTTTAAATAGTAAATACTATCAAAATCAATAAAGTTCATATATAGAGAAGAAATTACTTTAAAATTACGTAACTGACTGAAAAATCGTGAGGCACTGCGTTGTTGAAAGTCTACTTCCGATGTCATTCTCGTTTTGGCTATAATCCGTAATCTTGCTTCTATACTTCAGTCCCAATTTTGATGATAAGCTGGTCGCTATTTTTCTTTCAAACGTCCTACATCAACCTGGTTCTCACTTATGTTCGCCTCTTCACCTTAGTTGTGCTGTCCATTCCTTCCAACTTCTCAAAGACTCTAAGTCGTCTGAGAACCCTGTCATTGCACATTCCTTCACTCCCTTCACCCATCTATCCCTTGGTCTTCCTCTGGGCCTCTTCCCCTCCAGTTGCAGATCAAACATCCTCTTTGGAATTCTTCCCTCATCCATTCTCTTCATGTGTCCATACCACTGCAGGCTTGATTTTTCTATCCTGTCCTGTACTGGTTCCTCCTTTAGTCTTTCCCTCACATACACATTTCGCAATCTGTCTCGTCTTGTTACACCCAACCTGCTCCTCTGGAATTTCATTTCACTAGCGTGTATTCTACTTTTGTCGCTTTCGTGTATTACCCATGTCTCACTTCCGTATGCCAATATGGGGACAAAGTAGGTTCGGTATGTAATTCCCTTGGATTTCTGTGGCACCTCCTTGCTCCAAATAAGCCCCCTAATGCATTTGTAGAACTGCCCTGCTTTTCTGCACCTTTCATTTATTTCCATTGCGTTTCCCCCCTTACTTTCAATCACGCTTCCCAGGTACTTGAAGTTCTCTACCACTTGTAGTTTTTCCCCTCCACAAGTTATATCCACATTTGGCCTATTCTTCTTCCTTGTTGTGACGATTATTTCACTTTTCTTTGCAGAGAAATGCATTCCATATTGTGCTGCCGTTGCCTCCCATGCATCTAACTGCTCTTGCACCTCCTTCTCGCAATTTCCCCATAACATCAGGTCATCGGCAAAAAGCACTGCTTTCATTTTATGATCTCCAATTGCATCTGATACTTGCTGTAGGATTTCATCCATAACAATAATAAACAATAAAGGCGAAAGTGCACTTCCCTGTCGCAGCCCATTTTCCAGCTTGAACCATGCAGTACGTTCCCTCCCCACTTTCACACAACTCTCACTTCCCTCATACATTTTTCTGACTTTTCGTGTTATCTCTTCATCTATCCCTTTTGCGTTCAGCTCATCCCAGAGCTTGTCCCTACAGATACTGTCATACGCCTTCTCAATATCCAAAAAGGCCATGATTAAGTCCTTCCCGTACTCATAGTGCCTCTCCTGCAGTTGCCTTACCGCAAATATGAGGTCCGTTGTTGATCTTCCCGGTCTGAAACCGTACTGCTCCTCTTGCAGTCTACTTTCAATACTGCTTCTTATTCTCTTCTCCAGGATCTTATCATAGATTTTTCCACAGTGGCATAGCAGGGTGATTCCTCTGTAGTTCTCACATCTCCTTTTATCCCCTTTCTTGAAGATCGGGACTATAATTCCTTTCTTCCAATCCTCTGGAATTCTGTTCTCCTTCCACACCACCCTCAGCACTCCTTCTCTGAAATGCTCTTTCACTTCCTTTGCTACTTATGCGACCAAAAATGTAGAGCCACCATGCCGATAATCTGCAACCCTGCCATTAAGAGGTCCTTAACTCGGCTCCACTGATCCGCATGCGTTTCCACTTTCGTTTCTGTTAAACATGCACTGTACAGTTTAACATATCGCCACATAAGAGTCAAAGTTCCTTTGTGTCTACCAACAGTTTTCAGAAGATGCTTTACTACAGGTCAGTGTTGCCCAGTGTCGCAAGAATTTCAGCAGTCTGCCAAGACTCAGTCTCTTTATTCGTCTTCACCTACTATTTGCAAAAGCTCCCATTCTTTGAGAAAAATTTCTTACTCTCGAGGGGTGTCATTAGGTTTCATGTTAGTATACAATACAACGCACATGCAACGCTATACGGAAAAATTTAGTCTGAAGAGGGTAATCCAGATTAATATCTCAAAAATATTTATGGCTTTCATTTGACTCACCTTCCGACAGTCAGCGGCTAAAATGTGTCAATCTAGATTCGCATCGTAATCAGCACTCTCATTTCGCAGTTACTTGGAGCGTAAAACCAAATGAAATACTAATACAAATCCCATTCAGTAATTAATTTATACTCGTATTTCATTCATGAGAGTATTTAAATTAATATGATGTGCGTGCAATCAGAGATAATCTTGTTGCGCACCCACGCAGCAGCTTTAAGCAAATATTCGAGTAATACGTGCAGAGTAAATTTTTCAACTAAAATCACACAGACTGAGTGATGCGACAAGCTGATTACTTACAGACATACACAAGCTGCAGTTTCTACGCATTTTAATGTACAACAGAAAGCTGCATATCTAAGTAAGATGTCATGACTACGACGAGCAACTGACACTGTGCACAAGACACCACATCAGGTGACGGTTTCGAGAAGCCGCTTCGATCAGTTAAGTTACGATGCGAAAAGTCTCTTGTTTCAATTGTACTGATGTTCAGACTAAAATGAAACAGATTTGTCACTAAAGTTCAGAGCCTACCCACTCAACCCTGGCGTCACCACTATTTAAGCGAGTTGATAGGGCATATGTAGTCTTCATAATTCCACTAGTTCGCAATTCTCGGCCTCAAAAGTCAAATTTTTTAGAGACACCTAAAATTAACAGACACATCATAAGCATCCAGTCTATGCTGACATACACCTAATAGAGCCTATAGTTCATAGTAATTGGCTTAAACCGTTGCTGATTCTAATCAACTACGCTTTTCATCTTCCTGTGATCAGGAATAACTGATATCCAAAGCATTCTAAACTTCGGTTATTCCCTATTCCCACCAAGCCAAGGAGCAGGGGTCCCAATTGCGAATACTTGGGAGGTAATTTCCAAGTCCGGTGTTTATCTTACTACGTGGATTGGACGTAGTGGATTTGAGGTATCTTTAATTACTTTCTACCTTGGTTGCCGCTACGTGAAAGAAGATTTTTTTTCCTTTCTCGTTGTCTGTCACAAAGGGTAGAACGCGCCATTCGAGATCTGCCTCACCGAAGAGCCCAGTTACCACTCGATATTAGGAGAATCGGTAGTGACGTGGAGCCAATCCTAGGGGGATATTTGGGAGCAATTTCCAGTTTCAGCATTTGCCTTACAACCAAAGTTGTAACTTTAGCCGGAACGACCTGATTAGGATTGTTTTCAATTTATTCCTGTAACGACACGTCCCAAAGAAAGGTATGAATCTCTAATAGGTGTACCAGTTTATGTACATAACAGGATGTAGGCCATGGCTTGCTCATCAAGTGACGATACCAGCTGATGTCCCAGTTGCGAATATTATACGCCAGAGAAAATTTGTGTAATGTTTTCGAAACTCATTTTTGATAAAACTTGTGGCCACCACTTCATTCGTTGTGTAAATACGCAAAACCAAACATGGGGAGAGAGTTATTTTATGCCCATCTTTTGAAAATATTGTAATTTAGTCTTATTTTATTCTTTACAATTCTGGAAACATATGTTTTTTGATGAATCCTATCTGATTCCATAAACGTTTTAAATTTTCCAGCTAAATTTAATCGAAAATCTGTGTGTTAGTAGTAGGTGTCACTTTCCCTGATGAATGTCGTATTCAATATTTTCATGTTCAGGACCTTACTTACACATCAATATCTCTTTAAAATGTATGTTGTGAGTGAAAGCCAACAAAAATTAACAAAATTTGCAATTTTTTGTTTTCTTCTTATTTATTGTAGGCGTAAAGTGAACACCCCTTGGTAATACACATTATTAGAAGTATTTTGATGTTGATAAGAGTGTGCTAAAGGATATTTTAATGTTATGGACCCTACTAACACTTCAGTACCTCTTTAAAAAGTATGTTATTTAATAAGTCAATAACAATGATTATTTTATGCAGGGCATAAACCCCCCCCCCCAGTAATGCGGGTGTTATGGAAAATGCATTGGTATTGCTAAGGTTCAATCATATACATTATTAACTCAGGCACAGGGGCGTATCCATTGCGTGTTTAGAATAACTGTGATGGTCATTTAACGCTTTATGTCTTCACGAATGATGGTGAAGTCCATCTTATCAAATTATACATACAAATTTATTATTAAAGAAGAGTGTATAAGTGTTTTTTTTTTCGAAATGATTTTGAGCTGTCGTTGGATGAAAAGTAAATAAAGTAAGTTTCGATAAAGTTAGCTTATTGCACTTCTGTGTAAGCTCTGTATTGAACTCCTGAAACGCAATGAATTCTATGTCCATTATTTATTGCCCAAAGCAAGACAAACTATCACATACATGTTTAATGTCTCGTTACATTTCACCAATTTTTCACTTACGATAAATAACTTTAAGACTGCTGCAATTACATCAACGATTTTCAGTCCAGCATTTCCTGATTTACAATTTGTGCACCGTTAGCATATATGTATAGCCTCCCTCAAATTCTCCTGATCTATTCAAATCAGAATATAACAAAATTCCCCTTTGCTTTGAGTGATTATTTATGGCGAACGTTCTGAAACATCATATATCACTCCAGCGAGGTTACGGTTTCTTGTGAAACACTACTCTCAACATTTCTTCGCTTGCGCCCAGATGGTAAGTATACCCTACAATTAATAGCATATTGCGAGAACAACACGTTGCAGCGGTCACACATCAGAAAAGACTCAATTGCAAGATTTTTGGCATACACAGAAGTACACGAAATTGTAATGTAAATGCGGATACACACTTAAAAATGGGGAGAGAATATCAAAGCCGCAATATTTTGGCAAGAAACAGATAAAAGGGCGTGTAGGTAAAAGTCCTGATTCAGAATACGGTTTTAGTCTTCCAGGAAGTTTCCAAATAGCGAACACGGCTGTGCAAAGTAAAGGGTTCATTCTGGAGGCAATCCCATAGACTGTGGCTAAGCCATTTCACAGCGATCTCGTTCCTTCCTTCCAGGAGTGCTAGTCCAAACAGATCTGCAGGAGAACTTCTGTGAACTTAGGAGAGTAGGAGAGAGATGATGGCGGAAGTTAACTCGGAGGGCGGGTTCGACGTAGTGGTACCCCTTGCCTGCCATCCATAAACAGTCTAATCGTTTCATCAACAGGATTAGCCGAGCGGTCTAAGGCGCTGCAGTCATGGACTGTGCGGCCGGTCCCGGCGGAGGTTCGAGTCCTCCCTCTGGCATGGGTATGTGTGTTTGTCCTTAGGATACTATAGGTTAAGTAGTGTGTAAGCTTAGGGACTGATGACCTTAGCAGTTAAGTCCCATAAGATTTCACACACATTTGAACATTTTTTTTGTTTCAACAATAAGTCGAACTCAACATGTCGAGAGGTCTGTCAACATCATTACTCAAAAGATAAGTTGAAACGTCCCCGTTCAACAATTATACATGACTGTGCTTAAACTGACACACAATATTTTTAGCGCAACGCAATCTGACTTTCAGAAATTCCTACAAAAGAATGGCCCTGACTAACATTAACCTATACCTTTCACAAATCACTTACCTCACAAAAATCTTCATTACTCGAACTACTGCAATACAGCGAGCGCCACTACTGTCAGCTAAATAAAAGATTCAAGCTACGGAAGGCACTAACTACTGATAGGCATAGTTAGCAAAATGAAAGATTTTGATAGAGAACAAACAATGTATTTACCTTAATAGTGTTGAAAAATCATAATATACATAGCAATTCATAATATCCAGTATTACAAATTTCAAAACTGCGCCATCTCTCTCCCCACATCCACCACTGCTGGCGGCTCACCTCCAACTGCGCAACGCTACGTGCTGTTAACATCCAGCTGCCCCTCTACAATGGCAGACAACAATGCAAACTATCCACAGACTGCACACAGCACAGCCAGTGATTTTCCATCAGAGCGCTACGTGGCATTACCAATATAAAAATCTAGACAGCCTACTTACAAAGTAATATGTGCGATTATGTGACCTAGTTATAAAACATGCACAAAGAAAGTAGCCATTTTTGCTTGTGTGGAAATGAAGTTAGCGCTGACCGTTTTGTGACGCGCCAACGAGAAAATTTTTTTCTCGGTGATGCGTGCTTCCTTTTTCCTCTCGGTATTATTCTCCACTTGCCAAAACAACCGCCATTTCGAGATAGTTTTACTGTTTCGTCTGTACTGGGTCTTGTCTTACACGACCAACGGATTTTCTGGCGTTACACGGTTAGTTACTTGTTTTGTCACTGCACGAGAAAAGCCATAGGGTTCTCATAATTTGATAAGAGACATCAAAGAATAAGGGTCTGACACTAATACCAATCATTTTCGACTTTGTTTTCCATGTTACCATCTACCTACCATTCCCACTCCACACAAAGAGAGGCATGTCTTACTTCCAGAGTATTTTCCGTACATTAAATCATGTGTGTACTACGTTACGTTGACATTGTTCAAGGAATTCCAGAGTTAAGTAAACACTTCACTCCTTCCTGATACCACGGTCACCATTAGACGTTAAATGTCATCACAAAATTAGAATTATATATTAATAACTTCAGCTGCTAACGAGCGTTGATATATATCAACGGGGACAGGTGAAAATGTGTGTCCCGACCGGGACTCGAACCCGGGATCTCCTGCTTACATGGCAGACACCATCCATCTGAGCCACCGAGGGCACAGATGATAGTGCAACTGCAGGCGCTATCTCGCGCACGCCTCCCGCGAGACCCACATTCTCACCTTATATCTCCTCACACTACATTCCTAGTGTCCCTACCAAACACACTCATTACTCGTGGAAGACATTCTTACCAAGTCCCGTAAGAGTTCGGGTAATATGTGTGCATCCGCACAGAAGGAGGTCATGGCCGGTATTGCCATATACATACTTATATGGATATGGTGTCTGTTCTTTCGGACATGTCGAAAAGACCAGACACCATATAGCTCTCTAAAATACCGGCAATGACCTTCTTCTGTGCGGATGCACACAAATTACCCGAAATCTTACGGGACTTGGCAAGAATGTCTTCCACGAGTAATGAGTGTGTTTGGTAGGGACACTACGAATGTAGTGTGTGGACATATAAGGAGAGAATGTGGGTTTCGCGGGAGGCGTGCGTGAGATAGTGCCTGCAGTCTCACTATCCTCTGTGCCCTCGGTGGCTCAGATGGATGGTGTCTGCCACGTAAGTGGCAGATCCCGGGGTACTTCCTCAGGAAGTTGTCTCCTGGTGCTGAGTTGTATTTCTATGGAGTTTGGTTGATACTGATACCGGTATGGCCGAGTTACGCTGGGGCGGTAACAACAAAATATATAAGGATTTGCGTGTCTGAGTGTCTATAGCTCTCCAACAGTTGAATCAAATATCAACCCGATTTTGTACACACATGATTTAGTACCAGAAGACAACTGGTGGTACGCATGCCTGTAATAAAGTAAAATGTTCAAACATCGAATATTCGTTAGATGATATACTTGGCACGATCAGTAAATTACTGGTTACGTAAATGGTGCACGCAACAGTTTAAATTAGAATGGTGTAAGCGTAAAACACAGCCAGTTTAGATTCTACCTAAGGCTGTAACACCATACCTCCAGTGCTGTACCGATTTATTTTGCTTTTGTTTTATTTAATATTATATCGTTGAGCTTCTGTAAATGTGTTTGATGAATCGATAACACAGAATTGTATACTCCTTTCTTTGTACAAACTTTGAAGTCATGGTCTGATTCTATGCAAAGTAGTGTATCTGTAATTTAAAATCTTTGTCCCATTTGGAGGGAACAAAACTTACAATATATAATTGTAATTTCTGTGTGAATAATTTTTTGTAGATATGTCTATATGTGCAAATGTTCTGTCTTATTTAATATATTTGTTTGCTGTTATGTAAACTGCTGATCCTCACTTAGGGCTCTTAGTTATTCTGTATGTAAAAGGTGTAGTGGTTCCCCTCGGGAACGGAACTGTGTAGCGCGCGCAAATTGTGGTTGGCCTATGTAGAAAAGGTGGAACTGATAGCCAGTCGGGGACGAGCTACGAGTCGGAGACGAGCTACCAGTCGGGGCACTGCCGTATAAAAGATGCATATTGTGCTGGTTCCGAGAGAGGCTTTCCAATGCCTCGGATGGATGGATAAATAGCTGGAACTATTCTGGGATTGGTATCAATCATCGCCACCAAGAAATGACAGAGTCCAGCAATTCTACCTGCAATTCCACCTAACAACATGCAGTTGCCACCACATTGCGCAATCATTACATCGGAATACTACAATGATGTACAGTGAAGGATCAGTCTAATGGATGTGTTGTTGTTGTTGTTGTTGTGGTCTTCAGTCCTGAGACTGGTTTGATGCAGCTCTCCATGCTACTCTATCCTGTGCAAGCTTCTTCATCTCCCAGTACCTACTGCAACCTACATCCTTCTGAATCTGCTTAGTGTATTCATCTCTTGGTCTCCCCCTACGATTTTTACTCTCCACGCTGCCCTCCAATACTAAATTGGTGATCCCTTGATGCCTCAGAACATGTCCTACCAACCGATCCCTTCTTCTGGTCAAGTTGTGCCACAAACCTCTCTTCTCCCCAATCCTATTCAATACTTCCTCATTAGTTATGTGATCTACCCATCTAATCTTCAGCATTCTTCTGTAGCACCACATTTCGAAAGCTTCTATTCTCTTCTTGTCCAAACTATTTACCGTCCATGTTTCACTTCCATACACGGCTACCCTCCATACAAATACTTTCAGAAATGACTTCCTGACACTTAAATCTATACTCGATGTTAACAAATTTCTCTTCTTCAGAAACGCTTTCCTTGCCATTGCCAGTCTACATTTTATATCCTCTCTACTTCGACCATCATCAGTTATTTTGCTCTCCAAATAGCAAAACTCCTTTACTGCTTTAAGTGTCTCATTTCCGAATCTAAATTCCTCAGCATCACCCGACTTAATTCGACTACATTCCATTATCCTTGTTTTGCTTTTGTTGATGTTCATCTTATATCCTCCTTTCAAGACACTGTCCATCCCGTTCAACTGCTCTTCCAGGTCCTTTGCTGTCTCTGACAGAATTACAATGTCATCGGCAAACCTCAAGGTTTTTATTTCTTCTCCATGGATTTTAATACCTACTCCGAATTTTTCTTTTGTTTCCTTTACTGCTTGCTCAATATACAGATTGAATAACATTGGGGAGAGGCTACAACCCTGTCTTACTCCCTTCCGAACCGCCGCTTCCCTTTCATGTCCCTCGACTCTTATAACTGCCATCTGGTTTCTGTACAAATTGTAAATAGCCTTTCGCTCCCTGTATTTTACCCCTGCCACCTTTAGAGTGTTAGTGTGCTCAAATATAAGGTAATTTATATCTGAATTTATGTACCTACCCTGATTTTTCTCCTCCACATAACGCCTCTCTGGTTCCTCTCCGTTTGAGCTAAAGTTATATCCGAGTGTCCTTACTAAAAGAACATTAAAGCCCAGTATTTTGCTCATTAATGGCTCTTCAACATAGTAAAAAGAAAGTTAAAGTTAATGTGGCAAGAGTGTGTGTTAAAGTAAATGTTGTTTGCTGAAAATATTCCTATTAAAACTGCTTATTGAAGTGCTGTTGCCAACATCAAAATTAAAAGTTTTTAAGACTGAGGCTTATAAAGTAAATGATCACATTGTTGTCTGTAGTAAATTTTAAAAGGTGAGTCAGTTTTTTCAAATTTTGTCAACATTGCGTTTCACTGTAGTAAAAGTGGGAAACTGCAATAGTAGAAAACCATATGTTCATGATTGCTAAGTGTTTGTCTCTCTTGTGTATTGGAAGTGCATATTAATAATATAACAAGATCCACAGTTTGTCTATTGTATTAATGCTGGGTATCAAGTAATGGGAAAACCACTAATTACAAAAAACCATAATTTCTTTAAAGCCTGAGAGTAATAGGGTGTTTTGGTATCTCTTATAATTTTGCAAATAGTTCTGCTGCTCTAACTGCTAGCTTCATTCTTAACGTAAACAAATGTATGTGTCAGAGTTCACTGCACTCCCGTGTGACAAAGTATAGGTTGTGTTTATCCACTAAAATTACTAATAAATATTGTCTTGAACGAGAATGTTAATCATTCTCTTGCCTAGTTAGGCTGGCGACCATTTTCTTTATCCATTAAACAGTGCAGATAGGCAAAATTCCGTTTGTTACTGTTCAAATATTTACGTAATTCTGACTTTCATTTCCTATAAGCCACCTCCGTTAGGAACAACACGGTCAATTTAACAAAATTCCTCTCAGAGGATAACACTGTTCTCTTGCTTTATACCATTATTAATCCAATAAATTATTCTGTTTTACAAATTGCCTCCAGTTGCTCTGTTGCTTTATACCATAATTGCTATAACAAAATAATTCTGTTTTGCAAACTGCCTCCAGCTTCGAGGTTAAGGTATAGCAGTAGCAGTTAGGAGTGTTATAAGGCAACTTCCCTTAAAGTGGCACTGCGAAGTTAGCTGGTAGGTTGCACATTGGTTCCATACCTCTTATTGGTCTTGGTGGAAAATAAAGCTCACCTGGAAACATTGCTTACTGGGCTCACAACATTGACATATTGGCTAGACTGAAACATGAACTTTCTTTCGTAGATCAAAAAGTCCAAAATTAATGCGCTGTATGTATATCATTATTTGCCTTCCATAATTCTATTCTAATTACTAAGCACTATGAAATCGGGATATGCTTGAATATAACGTCCGTGTACTGTTGTGCTTTGTATTTGTTTCACAGTCACGAATAAAGTACCACGACTGTCAGTACCGTGAATGGTTTAGAGTGCAACTGGAACAATAATTTCTTTCATAACTGCTCACATGTATTGTGCGTCATTCGCTGCTCAGAGACTCGCAAATACGCAGCGTGTCATTCACAAAGCTTTTACAGTAAATCACAGTTACAGTACAAAGAGCCATCGTTTGTCATGTACAGTATAACTTTACATGCCTGGTTAATTTTCAGACTCTGTTATGTTGCCTGCACAGAGACTCACAAACACGTGACGTGTCATTCATAAAGTTATAACGATGAATGACAATTATATTACAAACAGATTACGGCTGCACTGATGGCCAAAGAGTCATCATTTGTCACGTACAGTGTAATTTAGTATGCTCGGCGAATTATTATACTACGACATAAAATCTGTACTTTACAATCCCATATTTCAGATAAAAGAATGACGTCTGAAATAAAGGAGCGATCAAAAAGTTTCGAAGGCCGTACAATTCTGAATCGATATGCAAATCAGGCAAAATTGCCGTGAGCGTTGAGGCAATCTTCCTACCGACAAACCAGGTCGAAGATACCCGTCGTGCTGCACGAAGAAGTCTGTAACTGCTTGCTGTACATCCTCGTCCGACAGGAATCGTTGACCCTTCGAGCTCTTTTTAAGGATGCTACGGTACGACTATCGCATGGGGAGAGATCAGGACTGTAAAGCAGGTGCTCGAGTGTGTCACTTGTCCACAATGGATGAGGCAGCACTTCCAGATTTCCACAACGATGAATTTCAACAGATACGTTGTCTCATACACATTCATCATTCTCCGGTGAATATCTACCGGTGTTTGTCCTTCAGCATCCAAGAAAAGAATAACAGCAGACTGGTCATGTAAGGATGAATTTGGTAATAGCGTAGCCATAGTTTACGTATTTGCATTTAGCAAAACGGAAAGGCACGAATGCCACACTAATCAAGATGATTCTCATTTGTTATTCCATCCCAGTTGCACATTTTCAATTGGATTGCATGTAGCGATCACAATGGATCATCTTCAGATCCAAGTAGTTGCATCAGCAGTCCGTCTAATCTACTCAGAACCACATATCAGAGTACACTATTAATTTATTGTTCAGTTTCGCTTAATTAGATTACGTGTTTCGATCGCACTGGATCATCTTCAGATGTAAGTAGTTGCGTCAACAATCCGTCTCGTCTACTCAGAATCACGTATCAGACTACATTGATGTTTTTTCGTGAGTAGACAAAATGGGCTGCTGACGTAACTACTTATTTCTGAAGAAGATCCAGTGTGAACGAAACATATAATCTAATTAAAAATTTGGAACTGAAACAGAACAATAAATGAGAACTATCTCAATTATCTGAACAGTTGCTGAATCTCTCAACATGATTACGTCCACTGTAGTGCCACAATAATCCCTTGCCCGTATGTCGGTACTTATACAATGAGATTCAGCTGCCCCTACCGTTGGGTTTTATGCAACCCACAACGCCTTCAAATACCACATGCAAGATTTTCATATTCTCTCACTCGCCATACACCAGTTATTAGGCCAACAGAAAAATGAATTGGATGTATTTGTTAGAAATTTAATGAAGTTAAGCCTTGTATTCAGATACAGACCACAGTTTCTGATTTATATAAAAAGAACATTAAAATGTGTTTTTCTTGAGTAACACGGAGACTGCGGTCAGTAGAAACGTATCCCAATATAAAATTTAATTACATTGAATTTCCTACTGAAAGGTTCTTTTCACCTTTTCTACATCTACATATACACTCCTGGAAATGGAAAAAAGAACACATTGACACCGGTGTGTCAGACCCACCATACTTGCTCCGGACACTGCGAGAGGGCTGTACAAGCAATGATCACACGCACGGCACAGCGGACACACCAGGAACCGCGGTGTTGGCCGTCGAATGGCGCTAGCTGCGCAGCATTTGTGCACCGCCGCCGTCAGTGTCAGCCAGTTTGCCGTGGCATACGGAGCTCCATCGCAGTCTTTAACACTGGTAGCATGCCGCGACAGCGTGGACGTGAACCGTATGTGCAGTTGACGGACTTTGAGCGAGGGCGTATAGTGGGCATGCGGGAGGCCGGGTGGACGTACCGCCGAATTGCTCAACACGTGGGGCGTGAGGTCTCCACAGTACATCGATGTTGTCGCCAGTGGTCGGCGGAAGGTGCACGTGCCCGTCGACCTGGGGCCGGACCGCAGCGACGCACGGATGCACGCCAAGACCGTAGGATCCTACGCAGTGCCGTAGGGGACCGCACCGCCACTTCCCAGCAAATTAGGGACACTGTTGCTCCTGGGGTATCGGCGAGGACCATTCGCAACCGTCTCCATGAAGCTGGGCTACGGTCCCGCACACCGTCAGGCCGTCTTCCGCTCACGCCCCAACATCGTGCAGCCCGCCTCCAGTGGTGTCGCGACAGGCGTGAATGGAGGGACGAATGGAGACGTGTCGTCTTCAGCGATGAGAGTCGCTTCTGCCTTGGTGCCAATGATGGTCGTATGCGTGTTTGGCGCCGTGCAGGTGAGCGCCACAATCAGGACTGCATACGACCGAGGCACACAGGGCCAACACCCGGCATCATGGTGTGGGGAGCGATCTCCTACACTGGCCGTACACCACTGGTGATCGTCGAGGGGACACTGAATAGTGCACGGTACATCCAAACCGTCATCGAACCCATTGTTCTACCATTCCTAGACCGGCAAGGGAACTTGCTGTTCCAACAGGACAATGCACGTCCGCATGTATCCCGAGCCACCCAACGTGCTCTAGAAGGTGTAAGTCAACTACCCTGGCCAGCAAGATCTCCGGATCTGTCCCCCATTGAGCATGTTTGGGACTGGATGAAGCGTCGTCTCACGCGGTCTGCACGTCCCGCACGAACGCTGGTCCAACTGAGGCGCCAGGTGGAAATGGCATGGCAAGCCGTTCCACAGGACTACATCCAGCATCTCTACGATCGTCTCCATGGGAGAATAGCAGCCTGCATTGCTGTGAAAGGTGGATATACACTGTACTAGTGCCGACATTGTGCATGCTCTGTTGCCTGTGTCTATGTGCCTGCTTTTCTGTCAGTGTGATCATGTGATGTATCTGACCCCAGGAATGTGTCAATAAAGTTTCCCCTTCCTGGGCAATGAATTCACGGTGTTCTTATTTCAATTTCCAGGAGTGTATATTCCGCTAGCTACCAAGAGGTGTGTGGTGGAGGGCACAATTCGTGCCAAAGTCATACTTCCCCCCCTCTGTTCCACTCGTGGATCGCGAGAGGGAAAAACGACTGTATGAGCTCTAATTTCCCTTACCTTTGAATGGTGATCATTGCGCGATTAGAAAGTTGGTGCTAATAATAAATGCTCTACATCCTCGGTGAGGATCGGATTTCGGAATTTAGTGAGCAGCACCTTCCGTTTAGCGCGTCGTCTATCTGCAAGTGTGTTCCACTTCTAACTTCCTATGAGATTTGTAATGCTCTCGCGATGGATAAATGTATCACTCACGAATCTTGCCGCTCTTCTTTGGGCCTTCTCAATCTCTTGAATCACACCCAACTGGTCAGGGTCCCATACAGACGAACAGTACCCTAAGACTGGACGAACTAATGTACTGTAAACAATTTCCTTTGTTGAAGGACTGCATTGCTTCAGGATTCTACCAATAAACTGCAATCTAAAGTTCGCCTTGCCCGTTACTTGTGTACTTTCTGTCAGACTAATAGTTCGTATGTAGTAAGTAACAGGATATGAAAACTTGTTTTTGAAGGTATTATGGGCGACATGAAACCCAAGCTGAATCGCCGGTATACATACTGGCATCAGCGTCGCAATGTGTTGCTTATGCGCTGTAGCAACGCATCCAAACGAAAATCTATGGGCTGGTCCCGGCGGAGGTTCGAGTCTTCCCTCGGGCATGGGTGTGTGTGTGTGTGTGTGTGTGTATCTATGTGTGTTTGTCCTTAGGATAATTTAGGTTAAGTAGTATGTAAGCTTAGGAACTGATGACCTTAGCAGTTAAGTCCCATAATATTTCACACACATTTGATCTTTTTTTTTTTTTAATCTTTGATCACCCCTTATAATCAAGCTTGTCATACAAGAGCTACACTTCTGATTCCTAGTGATCTCTCATTTCCTAGTCTATGCATCAAACCCATTTCTATACATACTTGCAATTATTGAGTGTCTTCACACTGATTCCTATCCAGAGTGAGGACGTTAATATTAATTTCAGTCAGTATATACGAATCCTATGCATTACACACTACGCACTTTTTAACCACACCATTTTTCCTACTTTATTTACATATTGCTTCTTATTCTACAAGGCTGACTCGTAGCATCGGTGGATGGGTTTCATTGAAGTTCACACTGTGAGATGTATTTGTAAGATGTACATATGTCGTCTGTTTGCCAAAGAATGGTGTGGCAAGTAGATTTGGTGTCGTATGCACTGTTCATGAAACATTAGCGTTAATTACATCATTGAAATGTGTTTTCCTGAATTCTGTACTCATAGTTTGGTACTATTCGACGGTTAAATACATTATTTAAACACTTACATTCCCATCAACGTAAACTTCAATTTTCGTAGTAATTAGAAGGTTTTGTATAAATTTCTTAGACTTTAATATACACAACAACACAAAGAAACACTCATCTAGCGTTTGCAAGTAAACAACCGCTACCCTGCATGCTCCCAGGAGCCACAAAATCACAAATACTCAGCTCATATCTGTTCCATTATCCAGATCTAAATTTCAGACACAATCAAGGACAATCAAACTCATCGCTTTCGGTAACGACTAGAGCTCTGCCCTGATTGATAACGTTCTACAAAAATGTTACTTCCATTCGCTGGTCAACAGGAAGTGAGAAGCTGGTGTACTGTCTCGTATGACGCAAAATTTTCATATAGCTGAAATTTCGCAATTACAGGCCTGCCTTTTACAATAACAATATCATAGTTAATGAAGCATTCACTATTAGAGATAGAATCAAACTTCTCGCCGCACCGAGTAGTGTGTTATGACTATTTGTTGTACAAAGTTCTCATAAATATGTAGACCCAAAAGTTTGAAGCATTCTACCCTACTTACTGACTTCTACTCATGTTGTTCATCAATTGTTATGACTTTTTGTTGTACAGAATGTTGTGTGTGTGTGTGTGTGTGTGTTTTGTTTTTTCAAAATTTAAGGAGAGTCCATTTTCAGAGAACCACGTAACAGTTCTTTGGAAAATAGTATTTATTAATTTTTCTGTTACTTACTCTTTCATGGGATTTATTATAACACTAGTATCGTCTGCAAACAGTACCAATTTTTGCTTCTTGAATGTTGAATGGAAGATCAAATAAGAATGGACCACAATCTCAGCCCTTCGCGACTCCCTTTGTGATTTTACCCCATTCACTAAAATTTTCTACTTTTCCGACATTGAATTATTCAGCACAACCTTTTGCAGTCAGTTTGTCAAGTATGATTGAAACCAGGTGTGTGTGTAAAGTCAGCAATTCCATAAAACTTGAACTTTTGTAAGGGAACGTTATGACCTGCACAATCGAAGGCCTTAGAGAGATCACAAGAGAGAGCCATGGCAGTTCGCGTATCGGAACGTGAAGGTGGAGGCTATTGACTGAAAGTAAGCTTACTCCAATCAAAGAAGACAGTTTCCATTTCTGTTTTTGACAAATTAAGTTTCAGTTAAGTTTATGTGTGATTACCACTCTAAGAAAGTAAAATAATTTTATTGTTCATTTTCAAAATAATGAATTTATTTTTAAACGGAAATTATGTAATGCTTTTTTTTAATAACTGTATCACGACGGTCGCTGGAAGACGCACGTCTATCTGTGATTGCGACATTCAGCCGCCACCTGCTGATAATCTATGACGCCGAAAACAGGTCTGTGAATCTAAATAAATAATACTCGCAGTGGCAGAGAATAGTATCATGAGGGTGTTTCCCTTTCTGTTACACGTGGAAATGCGTAAGAACACGGTTCCATTCTGTAATTACAGTTCTCACTCTTCCAACAACGTTGTCTGCCAAAAAAGTGACAAATGTCGATGCCACAGGAACGTTACATCCTATAAGCCTAACGAAATCCTCCTGATGACCTTGGCATGACAACGGTAAACAGGTGACTGCTTCGGGTCTAATCTCATGAGCTGCACGCCTGGACGAACAGTCCATTGTGATCGTGGTATGTTTTAAGGCGACGTTATCAGCAATGCAGCCTACGTGAGAACTCTGGAATTTTCGGTGGCGTTGCCCGATGAGCTCCAGTTGGTATCAGCTGCACAACAAACGTGGACTAGCGCAGAATCGTACATTCGCTTACGTCATTTGCTGTGTTGCATTAACTGTGTTTACTGTTGTGAGAGCAAACATGGGGCGTTCCGGCAGCAACAGAACAACACAGCACCTCCACCAGTGAAATGGGAACAGGGTCAGCGTATACATCTGGTGGCTTTGTTAGTGGACTCTCAAGTTTCCTACGTGGAGTTCTCAAAGGCCTTCATCTGAACTGAGTATTTACACGTATCAGGCAATACACCGAGTGCGAAATTCTCTTCTCCACTACGACAATATAAGCAGTTATAGAAAAATATGCGTTAGGTCTGACAAATACAATAAACACGCAGTTTTAGGTAAAGGGGGATCATAGTAAAGTTAACAATTGTTACCATTTCCTTTGTAACAATCTAAAAGCACTGTGGTGTCCTGCTGTGTAAAATTAGTACACACATACGGCCTGAGATGTGCTATGACTTCCATTTTAAAATAAACTGTCAGACACACCCGACGGTAAAAATACATTCCACGGTGTCTCACCGAAGTTATTCATTGCGTTTTCCGTGCAGTACATAGGTTAGATCTCTTTTTTCCGATATTGTGAAGGATTGTGTTTGCCTCACTGAGGGGATTTCTGCGTAAGGAGAACGATAGAAACGGTTGTCGAAATTGAGTGCAAGAAATAGAACTTTGCCATCTCTTTTATGAGTACCTCTCTCACGACGAAATTTGTAATGTTATTATTACAGCCCAAGCATTTGTAATAATTTTCTTCATAGTACTTTTTTTATTTTCTGAGGCCTCTTGTTTAGCGTGTTTAAACTTGCTCAGCCTTTAATTTTCTATTTCTTTTCTTTCCTCCAAATACCTCTTCAACTAATCGTCGTATTCCTTCTTCCGATCTTTGCTGACAATCCTCCCGTTTTATTACCTGAATAGCTCACACGATAAACTACTTGACCACAAAAATAAACTTCCGGGTTCGAGTCACGGCCCGGGAAAGAGCTTTAATCTGTCAGGAATTTTGAAACTTGCAAAATACGCTGTAACAATGGACCTATGACCACCAACGGATTCTGTATTCCTATCTAGCTACTGTGGACAAAAAGCTACAAAAAAAACGAAAAACAAAATACCAGGAAGAATCGAAAATTTCGTCACTAAGAAGATAGATATAGGCAAATACTTCCGGAAGTACCTACAAACTGCTTTCTCAAGAAGAGGAGTACTTTCACCAGTTGTTGTAACGCAGAGTCGTAGAGGACGACGACAACATTTTTGGATGCCCACTGAAGCACACGAAAACATACGACCACCTCGAGCACCCACACAGAAAGGGTGAGAGATTTAAGACTCGTCAAACTCATCGCACAATGTCTTGACGCTATGGATAGCTCAATGTAACGATGGACTGATCAGGTATATAAGCGACCCTCTGTGGAGCACACTTTTACGGAAAAGCTTGCAGGATTCAACAGATGCAAAGTGGTTTCCTAAAGACTATTGGATACAGAAGGCTGTAGAATACAGAATGTTATCATCCAAACTAAAGAATGTTTTAAATGTCCTTGTCTGAAGTGTGCATACAGAGACGTATGCAAATAGTTGAATATTTCATTCAATATTTTAACTATTAGTTTGAATTTTATCGTAGTTTTTTTTCAGTTCCTGCCAGGGACGTTAATAGAAAATGGAGCTTATATTATTAAAGTCGACGATATAACCCAGCTGTTTAAGCTTGTGCACGGGTACCTTTTCAGTGATTATGGCTCATCTCTGTCAATGGGGTTTCAGTTCAACGTCACATTCTGTTCCTGAAAATGTTGATAATAGAAAGCATCTGTAAATACGCGTAAATACTTATGGTATAGCACCGTTTTAAAAATACTGCAATAGACAGATATGAGAAGTTCAGTTTAATTGTTTACTCTTCTCAGACATATGTGCAGAGTGTGATGAACCGCAGGATAGGATGGGCTCAACTGACTCACTGAAGTTAAATTCTACCAAGTCTTATCTAAACACCAACTAATTGTTGCAACTCCTAAAAACCTTTGCCTTATGGAACCTACATCAATTCCAGTGCCAAATGCCTTCAGAAGTTAAAATCTCTGGAGTTTTTCATCATGCTCTACACACAAAGACCCTGCCAAAAGTTCAGTTTCTAATTTAGTACTTCTCACGAAAAATACTTGATAAATACGGTGAAAAAATTGTTAACTGATTTTTACTTCCTAGAATATTACGTGGGAATGAAAATATAACAGTATGATAACTAGCCTCGGCGTATTTGTTCTTTAAAGAGCATGGACTCAAAAAGTGTGTTGTGGACCCATACAACACTAAGAATACTCCTCTTACCATCATATTCTGACTGTGGTAGTCGAATCCTGGCTCTCGGCGTAAGCTGAAAAGTAAAATCTTAAAACTAATGTTGCTCTCCGCTGCGGCTCATTGCTGTGAAAAAATGTTTGTTGAATGTTAAATCGGGCGATCTCTGCGCTTCCGTTATGATTTCGCTTTTTAGATTGACGCGTAATGGCGTCCGTTGAAGCAGCGGCCGCTATTATTGTGGAGCTGTAAAAGTCTTAAGAAAAATTAAACCAATACAAGGAACATGACAGAGGGCTCACTGTACCTTCAAATAACTCAAGTAGAAACCGTAACGTACCATATTAACAAGGTTAACAACATAAAAGCTTACATTACTTTCGTGCAGCAAGATGTGAGCTTCATAACACCAGAAACAAGCGAAGGAAGAGGAAGAGAAGAACAATCTAGGACCGCTCTTCTCCCTTATTAACATATAGAGATTGTTGTCGTTGTGATCTTCAGTCCAGAGACTGGTTTGATGCAGCTCTCCATGCTACTCAATCCTGTGCAAACTTCTTCATCTTCCCATACCTACTACAACCTATATCATTCTGAATCTGTTTACTGTATCCATCTCTTGGCCTCCCTCTACGATTTTTACCCTTCGCGCTGCCCTCCAATATTAAATTGGTTATCCCTTGATGCCTCAGAATATGTCCTACCAAATGAGCCCTTCTTCTAGTCAATTTGTGCCACAAATTTCTCTTCTCCCCAAGATTATTACATTTTAATAGTTTACCCCTTGATACTAAGATTAAAATTTAATATTTACAATAAAACATGAATATTTTCCGCCACCTATGCGGTCGGTGAAACACACAGGGTTCGTGTGCATTTATTTCGTCGCATAATATTTCTCGTTCCCAGTTTTTTTTTTCTTTTTTGTTTTAAATGTCTTTACGAGAATCGTTGATGGGACGGTACAGCGGATAAACTGTCTCGCAAAACGGACGCAAGTACCTTGCACAAACGCGGCTAGTACGATAGTCCCTCACCGCATTGCGTCTCAGAATCTAACGTGGACAACAAATATGACACTACGGCATTTTTTTTTCAGTGTGCTTGAGAGATACCATTTCCTCAGCTCTGGATAGGTAACATGATCTTCAACAGGTTCTCCAGGGCCCAGCCAATGACAGCCTATCTTCTGGAATTAGGTAAAACACCGCATCCCTATGAATGTGAATCTGTTGGCAAGCTATTCGCCGATCGGCGAGTGCTGATTCATCCCTGTATACAATCGAACCACCACGTGGATGCTAGCTATCGTTCTGCTGTCATACTGTTATGCATATAGGCACTTCGTCTGTCTGGGCTTTCACCTAGTTACGTTACGCAAGCAGTGAGAATTTGATTTGTCGATGACTATGTGTTTCAAAATCCGAAAGCCAAATACATAAAATTGAATATAAAACTAATTCTCCCTTTTTTCTGTGCAACCTGGACATTGTTGAGGGGGCTTCACAGAAAAGTTTTCATTGTTGATAATGGTTCTGAATTTTCTTACAATTTATTCGTGTATTCCAACCTTCTTTAGTCAACTGTTTCGCTGCTTCACCAATGTAGCTAATTCCAAAAATTTCTTTACGAGCCTTTTGTGTTTCTTTCTATTAAAGTGACTATAAAGCGGTTTTCCGATTTATTCTGTAACCTGATTGACCTTAATTTCTTGTTCACACAAATTCCATTTTCACTTGTCGGTGCTAGGAATTTCCTCTGGATTTTTTTGTTCGATGTTTTCGAGTTGATACCAACAATTAATATTTTGTTATATACATTGTGAAGTGAGTCGTTACAGCCTCTGTAGTTTTGTAATTCTTTCTTCATTAGTATCCAGATTCAGCACTGCTAGTTAAATAATCTTTTCTAAATATTTGAATTAGTCCATTTGAGATATTTTCCTGAATGGGGGATTCAAGTTTGTATGTCGAATTTCAATCTAGTTACTTCCGTATACCGAATAGTCTCGTATGGAATTTTGGTTGATCCCACCATTTCATATAGTTTCTCTGGAGACGAATTTCCTCCTTGTCTAGTATTCGACAGAAACCCGCCGCTTTTTTATAGATGTCTAACTATGGTTATGCGTTGACACTAATTTTTTTATCAATTCATGAAGAATAATCGTATCTGAAAACGTTTGGTCAAGGCAAATTCTAGTATTGTAATTTGACTTAATGTTCTGTTCCATTACCTGTGAATAGGTTCATATTTGGCTCTTCTATTAAGAAGTTTGCATTAATTTAGAGAGCCTCCTTGTGAGCTGAAATTTCTCTAATTGTTGACGTTCTGGTCATTTCTTGAGACGCTGAAACGGTGGTGGCCCGTCCTGTTATACTGTCAAGTCGATGTAAAATACCAACCTCCCTTTGGCTCGCGAGATAGGATTAATGTTCTCACTACTGCGCTAACAGACAAAGTGCTGCAGCAGTCCAACTACTTTCAGAAAGATTTCCTGGTCAACTACTGGACTAGAATGTGTACAGCACCAACAGTTCACACATCGGCTCCAACTGGTCACCAGAAACTGTCACTGGTAGTGTCACAAGGTGTATTCTCCTGATAACGACATCCTCTTGAGTAGTCCCCGCCCGGAGATACGAATGGTGGACTACACTCCTGGAAATTGAAATAAGAACACCGTGAATTCATTGTCCCAGGAAGGGGAAACTTTATTGACACATTCCTGGGGTCAGATACATCACATGATCACACTGACAGAACCACAGGCACATAGACACAGGCAACACAGCATGCACAACGTCGGCACTAGTACAGTGTATATCCACCTTTCGCAGCAATGCAGGCTGCTATTCTCCCATGGAGATGCTGGATGTAGTCCTGTGGAACGGCTTGCCATGCCATTTCCACCTGGCGCCTCAGTTGGACCAGCGTTCGTGCTGGACGTGCAGACCGCGTGAGACGACGCTTCATCCAGTCCCAAACATGCTCAATGGGGGACAGATCCGGATATCTTGCTGGCCAGGGTAGTTGACTTACACCTTCTAGAGCACGTTGGGTGGCACGGGATACATGCGGACGTGCATTGTCCTGTTGGAACAGCACGTTCCCTTGCCGGTCTAGGAATGGTAGAACGATGGGTTCGATGACGGTTTGGATGTACCGTGCACTATTCAGTGTCCCCTCGACGATCACCAGTGGTGTACGGCCAGTGTAGGAGATCGCTCCCCACACCATGATGCCGGGTGTTGGCCCTGTGTGCCTCGGTCGTATGCAGTCCTGATTGTGGCGCTCACCTGCACGGCGCCAAACACGCATACGACCATCATTGGCACCAAGGCAGAAGCGATTCTCATCGCTGAAGACGACACGTCTCCATTCGTCCCTCCATTCACGCCTGTCGCGACACCACTGGAGGCGGGCTGCACGATGTTGGGGCGTGAGCGGAAGACGGCCTGACGGTGTGCGGGACCGTAGCCCAGCTTCATGGAGACGGTTGCGAATGGTCCTCGCCGATACCCCAGGAGCAACAGTGTCCCTGATTTGCTGGGAAGTGGCGGTGCGGTCCCCTACGGCACTGCGTAGGATCCTACGGTCTTGGCGTGCATCCGTGCGTCGCTGCGGTCCGGTCCCAGGTCGACGGGCACGTGCACCTTCCGCCGACCACTGGCGACAACATCGATGTACTGTGGAGACCTCACGCCCCACGTGTTGAGCAATTCGGCGGTACGTCCACCCGGCCACCCGCATGCCCACTATACGCCCTCGCTCAAAGTCCGTCAACTGCACATACGGTTCACGTCCACGCTGTCGCGGCATGCTACCAGTGTTAAAGACTGCGATGGAGCTCCGTATGCCACGGCAAACTGGCTGACACTGACGGCGGCGGTGCACAAATGCTGCGCAGCTAGCGCCATTCGACGGCCAACACCGCGGTTCCTGGTGTGTCCGCTGTGCCGTGCGTGTGATCATTGCTTGTGCTTGTACAGCCCTCTCGCAGTGTCCTTAGCAAGTATGGTGGGTCTGACACATCGGTGTCAATGTGTTCTTTTTTCCATTTCCAGGAGTGTATTTAAGGGCTCTGCGCTCTGTTGTGAGACCACGCTCACCAATACCCAACACTATCCGAGAAAAACAGGAAATTACCTAAACAGAATCGTACTGCCGCACACAGAAAGGCAGTTTCGAATGATTTGTAGGCATTCCGTACCGGAAAACTAACCTCGTTGATCGCAAGGACCACTTGCTCCAGCATCCAAAAATAATAACCACTTTAAGTCTGGCGAGCTCCCAACCGCTACTCGAAATTGTTTAATATTCAGGCCTTTCGACCCTCGCACACAATTTCATTGGTCATTCACTGTCCTCGCTAGTAGCGCTCCTGTAACGTGCTGCTTCTTGCTAGGACTTTTTGAAGTTTTCCAGCAAGTGTTGGAAGACACTGGCTATCACGGGGATTGCTCTCCCTTGAAATGAGCCTAGTCGTCCCCAACCACCATCTGCCCCCTGCACCCAGAAAATGCCTGAGGCAACTGCAAAAGCGAAAATGGCTATCACGCATGGCCACCAGCAAAGGATATGATACAAGTAGTGTAGGAGAAAGCACTAACTTGCCTGACTTTTTTGAACTTTAGTCTCGCTACCTAGTTTTTTATTGAAATTTGTAGGAATTTATAAGAAAGCCACCACGAAGCGTTACGTTAGCAAATGCTTGCCGGCAAGCACAGTATGGCGAAATATAGTTTATAGCAACATGTACGTAAAACAATTGTGAGATGGGGTACCTGTGCTCGGAAAAATGTGCACCACGCACTGGAAATGGCCACAGTAGACAAGGGGCTATCGCCACATGATGGCAAGAACCATACTATAAGCTAAGTTACCAGCAGTTGCGTAATAGTGCAACAAATGCAACTTAGAGTTGTATCAATAGCTGTTGATTTTGAAGCAGAATCATTCGTTGTCCAGTGCCCTTCTCACGACGCCAGTGCCATGCTAGACTATGCTAGATGATCAGATGAGTGGCACGAGAAATCGCCCCCCCTCCCCCCCCCCCCTACAGAACCTATGCTCTCTTACTGGTGTTTGACGAGCATCTCTGTAACATTCTTGCAGTTACCAAACTAACTCACAACACAGTGTATCTCTTGTCTTTGGATCTCTTTCTCGTCTATTATTCCTTTCTAGGAGTTCCAGAGCGACCTGACATTTGCTTCTCCTTCAGCTTGATCTACGCGGTAATTTGAAGTTGTATGAATGCGACAGATGTATGAGACAGGTGAAATACGCTCAGACTTCAAGATGAATATAATAATTACAATCCCAAAGAAACCAGATGTTGAAAGATGCGAAAATTACCGAACTATCAGTTTAATAAGTCACGGCTGCAAAATAGTAACACGAATTCTTTACAGACGAATGGGAAAACTGGTAGAAGCCTACCTCGGGGAAGATCAGTTCGGATTCCGTAGAAATGTTGGAACACGTGAGGCAATACTGACCCTACGACTTCTCTTAGAAGAAACATTAAGGAAAGGCAATCCTACGTTTCTAGCATTTGTAAACGTAGAGAAAACTATTGACAATGTTGGCTGGAATACTCTCTTTCATATTCTGAAGGTGGCAGGGGTAAAATACAGGGAGCGAAAGGCCATTTACAATTTGTACAGAAACCAGATGGCAGTTATAAGAGTCGAGGGGCATGAAAGGGAAGCAGTGGTTGGGAAGCGAGTGAGATAGTGTTGTAGCTTATCACCAATGCTATTCAATCTGTATATTGAGCAAGCAGTAAAGGAAACAAAAGAAAAATTCGGAGTAGGTATTAAAATCCATGGAGAAGAAATAAAAACTTTGAGGTTCGCCGATGACATCGTAATTCTGTCAGAGACAGCAAAGGACGTGGAAGAGCAGTTGAACGGAATGGACAGTATCTTGAAAGGAGAATATAAGATGAACATCAACAAAAGCAAAACGAGGATAATGAAATGTAGTCTAATTAAGTCGGGTGATGCAGAGGGAATTGGATTAGGAAATGAGACACTTAAAGTAGTAAAGGAGTTTTGCTATTTGGGGAGCAAAATAACTGATGATGGTCGAAGTAGAGAGGATATAAAATGTAGATTGGCAATGGCAAGGAAAGCGTTTCTGAACAAGAGAAATTTGTTAACATCGAGTATAGATTTAAGTGTCAGGAAGTCATTTCTGAAAGTATTTGCGTGGAGTGTAGCCATGTATGGAAGTGAAACATGGACGGTAAATAGTTTGGACAAGAAGAGAATAGAAGCTTTCGAAATGTGGTGCTACAGAAGAATGCTGAAGATTAGATGGGTAGATCACATAACTAATGAGGAGGTACTGAATAGGATTGGGGAGAAGAGGAGTTTGTGGCACAACTTGACCAGAAGAAGGGATCGGTTGGTAGGACATGTTCTGAGGCATCAAGGGATCACCAATTTAGTATTGGAGGGCAGCGTGGAGAGTAAAAATCGTAGGGGGAGACCAAGAGATGTATACAATAAGCAAATTCAGAAGGATCTAGGTTGCAGTAGATACTGGGAGATGAAGAAGCTTGCACAGGATAGAGTAGCATGGAGAGTTGCGTCAAACCAGTCTCTAGACTGAAGACCACAACAACAACAACAACAACAACAACATGAATGTGACGTGTCTGTTCCTTCGAAAGAACAGACTCCACGCAGATCCCGCACCTGTGAAACACTATACGTGAAAGGGAGAGGATCACTGCTGTCAGTTGCAGCGGGGCATTAAGCGGAATCAGCTGTGTCCCGGATGGCGCAGTAGTTACCGCACCTGCCCAGTGAGCAGGAGATCTTGGGTTCAAATCCCAGTCCGGTACACATTTTCGTTCGTTGCCGTTCATTCTGCTTAATGTTCCGCTGCAGGTGACGGCAGTAGTCCCTTTCCATTTACATATGTAGTAATATGATGGTTGAAACTGTTTCCCACGAGTGGTTTCTGAGAGTCCCAGATTAGCCTTGTATCTGGTTCCCCTTCAATTGATTCTATGTGGTAATTTTATGGTTGCAACCATTCCCATCGACTGATTGCAGATAGAGTAATTAAACCATAATGGGTCTCTCTGACTCCCTAATCTAAGTACCTTAAATTTGATTACGTCGAGAGTCAACTGCCAGTCCCAGTATTAACCGTCTATCTTCTGGAGCTTCTACCTACCTATCGCTATAGCCTTCTGACGTAACATTCCTACCTACAAAAGTATCGACCGTGATAATCTACACTGACTTCGTGGCGTTATCCGCAACATCGTACATATGCATACATTGTGGACATTGACAGCCTTATAGCGCCGCGCATAGGACACTACAGATGTTACTTTACACCTGACGACTTTGTCCTGTTAAGAACTACGTATTGTTTCCTATTTAAACGTAGCCCAAATCACCGCCTAACTAGAGTTCAAGTGCTTTTCTGCTTTTGTTGCTACTGACCAAGAAATTTGCCAGAGGATATACCACAGACTGATCATATGTAACTGGTAACTGTCTCGTACAGTGACTAATGATTCAACGTGTCATGCAGTGAAGTAATTGCACTGTTTGTGGAGATGAGAGATTCACTGGGAGGTCTGAAATCCCTTGTTGGGACTTAGACTACTCCTGGTGATTACCATCAACTGAGATAGACTGCCAGCAAGATTGGCAGCCCTCCCTGACAGAGGCATAATTATAGTATTTTTCTAGTTCTAAGATTGAATAACTGAAATGACAAAGTAGGAGGATCGCCTATCATTAAGGAAGAGAATAATCTATATGTTAATTTAGACTTTCGGAAGCGATACTAAACGGTTTGTTTGCCTGGCTGCTTATTGCCAATTGAAGAAAACCCTCCGTATCCTCCGACAATTGACGGCTTCGATTCACAGCTGTAAAGAAAGTAAGGGCAGAGCATCAGCGAAGCATTTTAGTGCTAAAACTATACTTCTGGAGGGTCATCATCTTATACGTGTTCAGGAAACACTTAAATTTCCACTCCCTATGTGCTCTGCCATTGGCGCAGCCGCTTCCATTGTGTGGTAAACTCCCATTGTGTTAAATGTACCATCGCACTTCTCCATTTTGACACGATGATCTGGAGACCAGTCACAGAGGGCGATAGACGAACACATAACTCTCTTCCATTTCTTCACGAACTTCGAAAACTAATGCGCCATGAGAACAAAGCTATAGCCCAAGACTGAGGAGAAACCATATAAGGCTGTGCAGGTATGGTGCATGGATCCTTTTTACGTGTAAGTCAAAATTATTTGCCAATTTTAATTTCCATTTGCTTATTCTTTTATCTGGCTAAGTGTCGACCAGTAGCCGGCCGGAGTGGCCGAGCGGTTCTAGGCGCTTCAGTCTGGAACCGCGCAACCGCTACGGTCGCGGGTTCGAATCCTGCCTCGGGCATGGATGTGTGTGATGTCCTTAGGTTATTTAGGTTTTTAAGTAGTTCTAGGTGCTAGGGAACTGATGACCTCCGCTGTTAAGTCTCATAGTGCTCAGAGCCATTTTTGTCGGCCAGTAGAATATTGATAGTCGCCTAGCGATAGCTAGTTAAATACACTCCTGGAAATGGAAAAAAGAACACATTGACACCGGTGTGTCAGACCCACCATACTTGCTCCGGACACTGCGAGAGGGCTGTACAAGCAATGATCACACGCACGGCACAGCGGACACACCAGGAACCGCGGTGTTGGCCGTCGAATGGCGCTAGCTGCGCAGCGTTTGTGCACCGCCGCCGTCAGTGTCAGCCAGTTTGCTGTGGCATACGGAGCTCCATCGCAGTCTTCAACACTGGTAGCATGCCGCGACAGCGTGGACGTGAACCGTATGTGCAGTTGACGGACTTTGAGCGAGGGCGTATAGTGGGCATGCGGGAGGCCGGGTGGACGTACCGCCGAATTGCTCAACACGTGGGGCATGAGGTCTCCACAGTACATCGATGTTGTCGCCAGTGGTCGGCGGAAGGTGCACGTGCCCGTCGACCTGGGACCGGACCGCAGCGACGCACGGATGCACGCCAAGACCGTAGGATCCTACGCAGTGCCGTAGGGGACCGCACCGCCACTTCCCAGCAAATCAGGGACACTGTTGCTCCTGGGGTATCGGCGAGGACCATTCGCAACCGTCTCCATGAAGCTGGGCTACGGTCCCGCACACCGTCAGGCCGTCTTCCGCTCACGCCCCAACATCGTGCAGCCCGCCTCCAGTGGTGTCGCGACAGGCGTGAATGGAGGGACGAATGGAGACGTGTCGTCTTCAGCGATGAGAGTCGCTTCTGCCTTGGTGCCAATGATGGTCGTATGCGTGTTTGGCGCCGTGCAGGTGAGCGCCACAATCAGGACTGCATACGACCGAGGCACACAGGGCCAACACCCGGCATCATGGTGTGGGGAGCGATCTCCTACACTGGCCGTACACCACTGGTGATCGTCGAGGGGACACTGAATAGTGCACGGTACATCCAAACCGTCATCGAACCCATCGTTCTACCATTCCTAGACCGGCAAGGGAACGTGCTGTTCCAACAGGACAATGCACGTCCGCATGTATCCCGTGCCACCCAACGTGCTCTAGAAGGTGTAAGTCAACTACCCTGGCCAGCAAGATCTCCGGATCTGTCCCCCATTGAGCATGTTTGGGACTGGATGAAGCGTCGTCTCACGCGGTCTGCACGTCCCGCACGAACGCTGGTCCAACTGAGGCGCCAGGTGGAAATGGCATGGCAAGCCGTTCCACAGGACTACATCCAGCATCTCTACGATCGTCTCCATGGGAGAATAGCAGCCTGCATTGCTGTGAAAGGTGGATATACACTGTACTAGTGCCGACATTGTGCATGCTCTGTTGCCTGTGTCTATGTGCTTGCTTTTCTGTCAGTGTGATCATGTGATGTATCTGACCCCAGGAATGTGTCAATAAAGTTTCCCCTTCCTGGGACAATGAATTCACGGTGTTCTTATTTCAATTTCCAGGAGTGTATATTCCAGCAACTGAAATAATTCTTTTTTAAATTACATTACTCTCCCCTCTCAGTATCGGAATGCCGCTTGACTATGAGCTCTCGTACAGAATAGGCATGACTGTAGCTACTTATAGTCGAGAGCATGTGAGTCTTTTGTGTATCTAAGATTAGGCAAACATTGATACCTTGTGTTGTGACCAGAGAAAACTGGGTGAGGCGGCACACTAAACCAGAACACATGAAATATTAGTTCTATCTGAAACATAAATGAATAAAAGATTTACATAATTGACACCGATCGCTACCACAGGACTGCTTGATAAGTTACAACTGTTATTGACTATGAAAGTATCACTTGGTGCACACATTAACGAACTGTTCTGTTGGAGTACAATGTTCCACATGTAAACGAGGGCGTCCATCAGAAACTTTAACGATCACGTTGGGCCTAGTCTAAGATGTTCTCCAGATGAAGTCACGAAATTGGTCTGAGCCCTTGCTAGCTCCACGCTACGTTGATCTCAGGATGAGCGCGCTGAGAAGAGAAGCGAGCTCTTCAGGGCACCTCCATTACGTCGTTGCAAACTGCAGCGATATCTCACTGATATCTGTTGTATCGATTCGCGTTGCCAACTTTGGTGCGGCAATGTGATTTTAACAAGCTTTCTTTTTAATCATCAGTCTTCTGCCTGGTTTGATGTGACCCGCAACGAATTCCTCTCCTGCGTTAACCTCTTCATCTCAGAGTAACACTTGCTACCTCCGTCCTCAATTATTTGCTGGATATATTTCAGTCTGTCTTCCCCTGCAGTTCCCTCTAGCACCATGGAAGTCATTCCCTCATGTCTTAACAAATGACCTATCATCCTGTCGCTTCTCCTTGTCAGTGTTTCCCACAAAGTCCTTTCCTCTCCTATTGAGCACACAACCTCTTCATTCCTTAACTTATTAATCCAACTAATTTTCAACATTCGCCTGTAGCACCACATCTCAAATGCTTCCATTCTTTCTCTTCCAGTTTTTCCACAATTCATGTTTCCCTATCTTACAATGCTGTGCTTCAAACGCACACTCTCAGAAAAATCTACCTCATATCAAGGCCTACGTTAGATACTAGTAGACTATTTTTGGCAAGGAATGACCTTTTTGCCAATGCTAATCTCCTTGCTCCGTCCATATCGGTTATTTTGCTACCTAGATAGTATAATTCCTTAACTTCATCTACTTCGTGACTACCAGTCCTGATGTCAAGTTTCCCGCTGTTCTCAATTCTGCTACTTCTCATTACTTTCGTCTTTCTTCGATTTACTCTCAAACCATATTCTGTACTCATCATACTGTTCATTCCATTCAGCAGATCATCTAATTCTTCTTCACTTTCACTCAGGATGGCGATGCAATCAGCGAATCTTATCATCCTTTCACCTTGAATTTTAATTCCACTCCTGAAGCTTTCTTTTATTTCCATCTTTGCTTGTTCGATGTGCAGACGGGAGAGTAGGAGCGAAAGACTACATCCTTGTCTTGCACCCTTCTTAATACGAGCGCTCCATTCTTGGTCGTCCACTGTTACTATTCCTTCCTGGCTTTTGTACATATTGTGGATTACCCGCCTCTCCCTATAGCACTCCCCTCTTTTCCTCAGGATTTCAAACATCTTGCACTCTTTTACGTTGTCGAACGCTTTTTCCAAGTCCACAAAGCCTATAGACGTGTCTTTATTTTTCGTTAGTCTTGCTTCCATTATCAACCGCAACACAGCTTATCACACTGCTATTGAAATCGGTGTAACTTTATGTTGCCAATGACTGAAGTGACCTATTAATTTAGGGAAAAATAAGCTTCGATTGTAGCTGGAGACAAGCAGAAGAGTAATGTGACATCGCCATTTTAGTTGACTACAGTGAGAGAGAGCCAAAGTTTTCTTCAAACAAAGATGATTTCTCGCACCTTATACGAGGTTAACTCCGAAATTTTTAACTATCGACTACAAAAAATAAAGCTTGTAAAACGCCTGGGGGTACAAATGGCGCGGGAACCTTAAACTGGTTTTTCGTTTCGGACCGTGCGCCCCGTCCACACCACGTACCTGGTAATCCCGCGGCGGTCGCATTGTTCTGCCCCGCACTGCTGCTGGCCTTCCTGGAATCTACTTACAAGGGAACCTCCCCATCGCACCCCCATCAGATTTAGTTATAAGTTGGCACAGTGGATAGGCCTTGAAAAACTGAACACAGATCAGTCGAGAAAACAGGAAGAAGTTGTGTGGAACTATGAAAAAATAAGCAAAATATACAAACTGAGTAGTCCATGCGAAGATAGGCAACATCAAGGACAATCCCGGCTCAGGAGTGCCGTGGTCCCGTGGTTAGCGTGAGCAACGGCGGAACGAAAGGTCCTTGGTTCAAGTCTCCCTTCCAGCAAAAAGTTTTTATTTATTTTGGCAAAGTTATGATCTGTCCATTCGTTCATTGACGTCTCTGTTCACTGTAATAATGTCTGTGTTTTGCGACCGCACCGCAAAACCGTGCGATTAGTAGATGAAAGGACGTGCCTCTCCAACGGGAACCGAAAACATTTGATCGCAAGGTCATAGGTCAACCGATTGCTCCACAGGAAAACAGGTCTGATATATTCTATACGACGCTGATGATGGCATGTGCGTCACATGACAGGAATATGTTGTCGACCCACCTAACTTGTACACTTGGCGAATGGGTAAAAACATTCTTCTACGTTGCCCGATTTAGGTTTTCTTGTGGATGTGAAAATTACTCCCAAAAAAGTGATGAAAACATAAGACTTTGTCACATAAACTGCAACAAATGAATCCAACAGTTTCGCAGTCGCTCACTTTTCCCTGTGCTCTGTCAAAACATATGTTTCAAAGTTTTTACGTGTGTAGACCGTCAAATCGTGCATATGTCCAAGCAAATCTGAACAAGTCCTGGAATTTTGGAGAGCGAAGTTGATTATGTGTGAGTGCCTGAACGTTGATAATCGTCTGAAAATAAAAAAATAACCTTTTCGCTCGAATGGAGACTTGAACCTAGGACCTCTCGTTCCGCAGGTGCTCACGCTAACCATGGAACCACGGCGCTACTGAGTCCAATTTATCGTTGATGTTGCATATCTTGCACATCGACTACACGGTTTGTATATTTTGCTTATTTTTTCATAGTTGCACACAACTTCTTCCTGTTTTCTCGATTGATCTGTGTTCAGTTTTTCAAGGCCTATCCACTGTGCCAACTTATAACTAAATCTGAAGGGGGTGCGATTGGGAGGTTCCCTTGTTAGGCAAGCGGGTTTAGGGGAGCCATTCAACGTCAATCACAACACTCTCCTATGTCTGGTATGAACATCTATAT
The DNA here is from genome assembly GCF_023864275.1 of Schistocerca cancellata. Classification (NCBI taxonomy): domain Eukaryota; kingdom Metazoa; phylum Arthropoda; class Insecta; order Orthoptera; family Acrididae; genus Schistocerca; species Schistocerca cancellata. The sequence goes on from NC_064628.1 coordinate 29,809,378, forward strand.
TTTGAGACGATATGAAATCACAGATTGCACTGTTTACATTCTAAGTCAAGAGTTTTGATGCCAACTTCTTGATGATTATCTGTTCACAATATCACTTGGACGAGCGTACGCGTAGCTAAACACGGCGCGGATGATTGTTGATGATGCAGAAGCCGAATAATCGAACGAAAGTTCTTACGCTCGCCAAGGATACACAGATTTCTCTTTTGGTACCAGTCCTCCTTGTCACTAGTAATGATATAACACTGCTCGTAAAGTTAATTTTTCATTTCTCAGTTCTCACTTGTACGAGCGTGCGCGTAACCGTCGCGGCGCGGCTGATTGTTGATGACGCGGAAACACGATGACCGAACGCATGTTCTCACGCTCGCTACAAGACACTGGCACTTGATTGCACTCTTTTGTGGTAGCTAATTTTTACTGATTCACATCAGTTCATTCTGGGAGACCGAACACGGCGTGGATGATTGATGCTGCACGGCACGACACGGAACGAGCGAACACTCAAACACTTTATCGGCGGCACTACTCATATTTCATCACTACTTTACGTACTTTTCTCTGCATCCACTCTCCATATCTCAGTACTTCACTGTAATAATACTTGCAGTAGGACCTGAACTTCCACACTAACAATGCCTCTCACATGCAGAGCTACCCACAACACACCAATTCTGTGTCCAGCGCTGGACTCTGCAAAACGCGCTGCCCGCGAAGACACTCCGCAACCAAACCAGCGATATGACAATACGCTTACAAGCTACGTAATTAATTTTTCTTAGCTTTGCCAGTGCATGTTTGTAATTCTGGTACACAATGATAAACTACCGAGCGAGGTGGTGCAGTGGTTAGCACACTGGACTCGGATTCGGGAGGAAGACGGTTCATATCCGCGTCCAGCCATCCTGATTTAGGTTTTCGGGATATCCCTAAATCGCTCCAGGAAAATACCTGGATGGTTCCTTTGAAAGGGCACAGCCAACATCCTTCCCCGTCCTTCCCTAATGCGAAGGGACCGATGACCCCGCTGTTTGGTCCCTCCTCTAAAATAAACAACAACCAAACAACCAACCAACTGAAAAACTCCACACCACAATAGTATAGCAGGCTGCCAGAGGGCCCAAAACAAAATGGCATAACCGATCTCCACTTTATGAAAGATTTTCGAAATTCGAGAGGCGGTTATTAGATTTGAGTTTACCTCTTATAGCCTCTGCAAGCTCCTAGACCGCCTCTGCCACCTAAACAACCAAGAGTGCGTTGGACTCCTCCAGTTCAAATTGTTTCTGTACGAAGTCGCAATACTGTTGCTTCCCTCCTGCGAGCTAACATGCCAAAGATGTTCTGGCTCACATGCTGTCCAACTTTCTCGAAATGTCTTGGTTCAAACTCGTTTAGGGGTTGAACTGCATGTGTCGCATTACACGCCCTAAATTAGACACTTGTGACCCTTTGGTTAAATTATCTGGATGATGGCAAGTTTGCGAAATACAAAGTTAATATAACATATAATAATAGTAATAATATCGGGAACTAAATTAACGCTCCATAAATGATGTAGGCGACACAGTTGCGATTTGGTTACGATAACGTTTATTCAGAAAGCAAACTAATAGCAAAATTGGTCCTATTTAGAATTACTATTACACTAGAGGGCATGTCCATTTGACACAGTTCAATCATTCACAATCTGATCGCGAATTACCAGCCCAATACTCCACCTCGTTAACTACGCGAAAAGTTAAGACTTCATTACAGGCGTGCGGTTGCTCACCGCTCAGAGACTACAGGGTGTATCAAAAATGACCGGTATATTTAAAACGGCAATAAAAACTAAACGAGCAGCGATAGAAATACACCGTTTGTTGCAATATACTTGGGACAACAGTACATTTTCAGGCGGACATACTTTCGAAATTACAGTAGTTACAATTTTCAACAACAGATGGCGCTGCAAGTGATGTGAAAGATATAGAAGACAACGCAGTCCGTGGGTGCGCCATTCTGTACGTCGTCTTTCTGCCGTAAGCGTGTGCTGTTCACAACGTGCACGTGTGCTGTAGACAACATGGTTTATTCCTTAGAACAGAGGATTTTTCTGGTGTTGGAATTCCAACGCCTAGAACACAGTGTTGTTGCAACAAGATGAAGTTTTCAACGGAGGTTTAATGTAACCAAAGGACCGAAAAGCGATACAAAAGAGGATCTGTTTGAAAAATTTCAACGGACTGGGAACGTGACGGATGAACGTGCCGGAAAGGTAGGGCGACCGCGTACGGCAACCACAGAGGGCAACGCGCAGCTAGTGCAGCAGGTGATCCGACAGCGGCCTCGGGTTTCCGTTCGCCGTGTTGCAGCTGCGGTCCAAATGACGCCAACGTCCACGTATCGTCTCATGCGCCAGAGTTTACACCTCTATCCATACAAAATTCAAACGCGGCAACCCCTCAGCGCCGCTACCGTTGTTGCACGAGAGACATTCGCTAACGATATAGTGCACAGGATTGATGACGGCGATATGCATGTGGGCAGCATTTGGTTTACTGACGAAGCTTATTTTTACCTGGACGGCTTCGTCAATAAACAGAACTGGCGCATATGGGGAACCGAAAAGACCCATGTTGCAGTCCCATCGTCCCTGCATCCTCAAAAAGTACTGGTCTGGGCCGCCATTTCTTCCAAAGGAATCATTGTCCCATTTTTCAGATCCGAAACGATTACTGCTTCACGCTATCTGGACATTCTTCGTGAATTTGTGGCGGTACAAACTGCGAACACCTCGTGGTTTATGCAAGATGGTGCCCGGCCACATCGCACGGCCGACGTCTTTAATTTCCTGAATGAATATTTCGATGATCGTGTGATTGCTTTGGGCTATCCGAAACATACAGGAGGCGGCGTGGATTGGCCTCCCTATTCGCCAGACATGAACCCCTGTGACTTCTTTCTGTGGGGACACTTGAAAGACCAGGTGTACCGCCAGAATCCAGAAACAATTGAACAGCTGAAGCAGTACATCTCATCTGCATGTGAAGCCATTCCGCCAGACACGTTGTCAAAGGTTTCGGGTAATTTCGTTCAGAGACTACGCCATATTATTGCTACGCATGGTGGATATGTGGAAAATATCGTACTATAGAGTTTCCCAGACCGCAGCGCCATCTGTTGTTGACCATTGTAACTACTGTAATTTCGAAAGTTTGTCTGCCTGAAAATGTACTGTTGTCCCAAGCATATTGCAACAAACGGTGTATTTCTATCGCTGCTCGTTTAATTTTTATTACCGTTTCAAATACACCGGTCATTTTTGAAACACCCTGTAAGGCCCGCGGTACCACACACATCGGGTCGTTTCACTTCCTAGCTGCCTACAGACCGACCGACCGACCGCTTACGCGTCTCCACCAGCTCCGTCCACTTTGGTGTCTCCAGCCGCACTGTCCGCTTTCGCGCCTGCCCCACCACTGCCCTCTGCCCGTCCCCAGCCGCGTTTCCGGTGTGCCGAGCACCGTCGCTCAGGTGACTAATGCAGTTCCCTCCCTGAAGCCGTCCATCTGATTCGCTACAGCTTATTGTACATTATTTTACATTGTAACATATTTAAATAATCAAAGCTTGACCACTTTCACGTTCTAAATAAAGTAACAATAATATCCATTACGTAATAAATGTTAATAAACAATGGATGAAATCCTACAGCAAGTATCTGATGCAATTGGAGATCATAAAATGAAAGCAGTGCTTTTTGCCGATGACCTGATGTTATGGGGAAATTGCGAGAAGGAGGTGCAAGAGCAGTTAGATGCATGGGAGGCAACGGCAGCACAATATGGAATGCATTTCTCTGCAAAGAAAAGTGAAATAATCGTCACAACAAGGAAGAAGAATAGGCCAAATGTGGATATAACTTGTGGAGGGGAAAAACTACAAGTGGTAGAGAACTTCAAGTACCTGGGAAGCGTGATTGAAAGTAAGGGGGGAAACGCAATGGAGATAAATGAAAGGTGTAGAAAAGCAGGGCAGTTCTACAAATGCATTAGGGGGCTTATTTGGAGCAAGGAGGTGCCACAGAAATCCAAGGGAATTATATACCGAACCTACTTTGTCCCCATATTGGCATACGGAAGTGAGACATGGGTAATGCACGAAAGCGACAAAAGTAGAATACAGGCTAGTGAAATGAAGTTCCAGAGGAGCAGGTTGGGTGTAACAAGACGAGACAGATTGCGAAATGTGTATGTGAGGGAAAGACCAAAGGAGGAACCAGTACAGGACAGGATAGAAAAATCAAGACTGCAGTGGTATGGACACATGAAGAGAATGGACGAGGGAAGAATTCCAAAGAGGATGTTTGATCTGCAACTGGAGGGGAAGAGGCCCACAGGAAGACCAAGGGATAGATGGGTGAAGGGAGTGAAGGAATGTGTGATGAGAAGAGGAGAGAACTGGACGAAGGTGGAAGAGGGGGAATGGTGGAAAGACAGAACACGATGGAGAGGCTTGTGTTCCCGACAGACCCAGCCAGTGGCTGGAAACTGTCCAAGATGATGATGAATAAATGTTAAATTTTTTTACATGAAACCAACACAATTTCCTTCTTATTTATGATTGCCACGGCTAGTAGACTTGCACCAATATGCTTTGTGATAAATAAAGAACAAAACTAACTATTATGCACTAAATATTCCATTAAGTAATGATTCAATAAGGTGTCATGCTGTCATCGTTCAATGTGTTTTGTGTGGAGGAAATGATGATCTGATGCTTAACTGAAAATACTGATAATTTAAGTTTACTATATCTCTTAAACAAATAAAGTTACACAGTTGATATTTACAACATTTGTTATTTTAATGATGCGCTTCTATATGAAATGTCGATAGTTAAGATCTACTAAAGCGTTCAGATTTTAGCATTCACGTCTTTCTTACAAAACTTGTTGTTTGTTGTGGTCTTCATTCCTGAGACTGGTTTGATGCAGCTCTCCATGCTACTCTATCCTGTGCAAGCTTCTCCGTCTCCCAGTACCTACTGCAACCTACATCCTTCTGAATCTGCCTAGTGTATTCATCTCTTGGTCTCCCCCTACGATTTTTACCCTCCACGCTGCCCTCCAATCCTAAATTGGTGATCCCTTGATGCCTCAGAATATGTCCTACCAACCGATCCCTTCTTCTGGTCAAGTTGTGCCACAAATTTCTCTTCTCCCCAATCCTATTCAATACTTCCTCATTAGTTATGTGATCTACCCATCTAATCTTCAGCATTCTTCTGTAGCACCACATTTCGAAAGCTTCTATTCTCTTCTTGTCCACACTATTTATCGTCCATACATGGCTACACTCCATACAAATACTTTCAGAAACGACTTCCTGACAGTTAAATCTATACTCGATGTTAACAAGTTTCTCTTCTTCAGAAACGCTTTCCTTGCCATTGCCAGTCTACATTTTATATCCTCTCTACTTCGACCATCATCAGTTATTTTGCTCCACAAATAGCAAAACTCCTTTACTACTTTAAGTGTCTCATTTCCTAATCTAATACCCTCAGCATCACCCGACTTAATTCGACTACATTTCATTATCCTCGTTTTGCTTTTGTTGATGTTCATCTTATATCCTCCCTTCAACACACCATCCATTCCGTTCAACTGCTCTTCCAAGTCCTTTGCTGTATCTGACAGAATTACAATGTCATACGCGAACCTCAAAGTTTTTATTTCTTCTCCATGGATTTTAATACCTACTCCGGATTTTTCTTTTGTTTCCTTTACTGCTTGCTCAATATACAGATTGAATAACATGGGGGAGAGGCTACAACCCTGTCTTACTCCCTTCCCAACCACTGCTTCCCTTTCATGTCCCTCGACTCTTATAACTGCCATCTGGTTTCTGTACAAATTGTAAATAGACTTTCGCTCCCTGTATTTTACCCCTGCCACCTTCAGAATTTGAAAGAGAGTATTCCAGTCAACGTTGTCAAAAGCAATCTCTAAGTATACAAATGCTAGAAACGTAGGTTTGCCTTTCCTTAATCTTTCTTCTAAGATAAGTCGTAAGGTCGGTATTGCCTCACGTGTTCCCAGATTTATACGGAATCCAAACTGATCTTCCCCGAGGTCGTCTTCTACTAGTTTTTATATTCGTCTGTAAAGAATTCGTGTTAGTATCTTACAGCTGTGGCTTATTAAACTGATTGTTCGGTAATTTTCACATCTGTCAACACCTGCTTTCTTTGGGATTGGAATTATTATATTCTTCTTGAAGTCTGAGGGTATTTCTCCTGTTTCATACATCTTGCTCACCAGATGGTAGAGTTTTGTCAGGACTGGCTCTCCCAAGGCCGTCAGTAGTTCAAATGGAATGTTGTCTACTCCGAGGGCCTTGTTTCGACTCAGGTCTTTCAGTGCTCTGTCAAACTCTTCACGCAGTATCGTATCTCCCATTTCATCTTCATCTACATCCATTTCCGTAATATTGTCCTCAAGTACATCGCCCTTGTATAGACCCTCTATATACTCCTTCCACCTTTCTTCTTTCCCTTCTTTGCTTAGAACTGGGTTTCCATCTGAGCTCTTGATGTTCATACAAGTGGTTCTCTTATCTCCAAAGGTCTCTTTAATTTTCCTGTAGGCAGTATCTATCTTACCCCTAGTGAGATAAGCCTCTACATCCTTACATTTGTCCTCTAGCCATCCCTGCTTAGCCATTTTGCACTTCCTGTCGATCTCATTTTTGAGACGTTGGTATTCTTTTTTGCCTGCTTCAGTTACTGCATTTTTATATTTTCTCCTTTCATCAATTAAATTCAATATTTCTTCTGTTACCCAAGGATTTCTACTAGCCCTCGTCTTTTTACCTACTTGATCCTCTGCTGCCTTCACTACTTCATCCCTCAAAGCTACCCATTCTTCTTCTACTGTATTGCTTTCCCCCATTCCTGTCAATTGTTCCCTTATGCTCTCCCTGAAACTCTGTACAACCTCTGGTTCTTTCAGTTTATCCAGGTCCCATCTCCTTAAATTCCCACCTTTTTGCAGTTTCTTCAGTTTTAATCTACAGGTCATAACCAATAGATTGTGGTCAGAGTCCACATCTGCCCCTGGAAATGTCTTACAATTTAAAATCTGGTTCCTAAATCTCTGTCTTACCATTATATAATCTATCTGATACCTTTTAGTATATCCAGGGTTCTTCCATACTTGTTACTTTCAATTTAACAGTAAATCCTTAAGTATTATTAATATGATCAATATTCAAGTTTTATTGGGATCACCATGAAAATTTATGGAGGATAGCAAATTAGAATTGCGTGGCTTGACTTCCTGCACTACTACAAAATTAAATAGTTTTCATAAATGTTTCCCTTTACGGCCGATCTTAGGTCCGCCATATTTAACACTGCTACGTCTCCTTGCCCGCAAATGGCTTCTACTGGGTTTCCCTCTGACGTAGGTTCTCGTCTGTCTCACTCGCACACTACAGTGCTTAGGCCTCAATGGAAAACAGACGCCTGTGAGTTTCCCTATCCAGTGGTGAATCTGTGCCCTTTGTGGCACACGGTACTGGACGATAGGGTTCGTTTCACAATTCCTGAAACCTGACTCTTTCGGCCATACACTTAGATGAGAGCGAAATGCTCGTTAAGGGGCTCCGTAACGCCCTATACTTGCAATGTTAAAATAACGCTTATAAATTACATCTTTCCTCACAAAGTATTTGAGGTAGGAAGGTGAACATTTTACAGATTATTTATTGGAATATGGGCTACAACTTAACACAGGGATTTTATAAAATTTTAGTTCAGTTATTAAAGATGATTTTTTTCAATTGTAATGAAAATTCACAACATTTTTTTGCAATTTTTTATTTATATATTCAAAAATATTTCCAGTTTTTGGAAAAAGGCTGTGTTAAATTATGCAGAAGGTACTGTGTAACATTTACTGAAAGTTTGAAACAAATATGTTTGGAAGATCCTTAGAAAACATGTAATTAGTATGAGAAAATAAAAGTTATGGGAATCGAGCGACAAAGATTGGATTAACTTTTTAGTGCATTCCAGGTCCATAGGATGGATCTTCATCCTCTGCAAACTCCTCCTCCAGCCTCCTCTTGTTCCTCCTCCTGTTTACTCTTGCTTGTATTTCTAGACTCTTTACAGCCCTGTCTGCAGCCCGAAGGCGTTCCTTGTCTAAAGCAAGCATCGCTCGTACCATGTTAGAACCTATCTTCATTCCCATATTTCTAAATACCTTGCACCTTAGAATGTTGCCATCATTGAAAGTCGCAACAGCATCATACACACCAAAGTGAAGTGTTTCTATTCCAACAAATACAGTCTTGGGGATTCTCGACCATATAACACTATTTACACTTTCATTGGGGTTTTGAGTTTTTCCGTGAATACACTTTTTCAACACTTCAGGTGCTACTAAGTCTCTGAAAATAGGTTTTATCACCTCCATTTTTGCATGAGGAGGACTATGCTTATGAGTGTACACTTCACCAGTTAGCAATCCTTTGTTATATTAACACCAACTGTTTTCACTCACTTGGTTATCGTCTTTATTGTTTACAGTAATAACACATACCTTTGGCTTTCCAACATTTCTCCTTTTCTTAAAAGCCTTCAGAGGATTTCTAATAACTTTACTTTTACTCATTATTATACTTCAACAAAACAGAGACTCAAGAAACAGAATTAATTACGAATATTTTCGAGATAACGACAGAGTAAATAAACATGAAACAATCGACAATCACACCAGCGATATATATTGAACCATCACAGGTTAGCCACAACACATACTTTATCTCACATCACTAAAATGTACCTGATGAACACGGACGTTAATAATAACACCATTTGACAGCAGTTTAACAGCGCCACAGTGGGTCACGCCCATGTAGAACACATTTCAAAAAAAATTTAAAAATAGTTGTAGTCTTCGGAATTGAATAAATTATATATCTATTAAAAGGTAATAGTCTGCAGATTCAGAAAACGCAAAAAAGTAAAAATTGAACTTTTCATGATTTTGAGCCTTTCCGGAGCCCCTTAACTCACACTCCTCATCCCTGAACCTCATACACAGCTGGTGCTGCAAGTAGAAACGATATTGACTTTATAAATGTGAACTACCTTTCCTTCACTCTTAGTTTCCATCCATCGTCCCTTGTTACGTAGGACACTTTCCATTCCAAGGGCAATTCTCCTCTGAAACACGTAGGGTTTCGCTCCCTGGCTCGGCCGCTCCACTCCGCAACAAACTTCAGCGACAGCCGTGTCAGACGAAGCCCGGCTGTGCCCACGGACGCGGCTCGCAGACCCCGGGAAAGTCGCCAGCTTTGATGTTCTCCTGCCAATCGCGCTGACGTGGTCGGCGTCCACGCGAGCCAAGTTGAGCGCGCGCTGCGTCAGCGCCAGAAGGGGGTTCCCTAACTAGGGGAATCGATCTCGCTTCGAGTCGATACGGCCTCCCACCGGGCTGCATGGTAATCACCATTCGCAGTGGAATTCTGTTGCAAAAACATCTATTGCTCCATTTGTTCTACACAGGCGCTCTGAAAGTATTTGGAGGCCAACGTCACTGGTAAGAAAGGGATTTTGCCGCACTTGTGCTGGAGAGGAGTTATTGGATGTAATTCGTCCTGCTTCTATTGGTGGGCCCCCATCATTGGCTAGAAGCGAAAGGGGCAGAGTATGAGAGGGAGAATGTTTGTCCAAAATATTAGCGGCCGGCCTGAATGGCCGTGCGGTTCTAGGCGCTACAGTCTGCAACCGAGCGACCGCTACGGTCGCAGGTTCGAAGCCTGCCTCGGGCATGGATGTGTGTGATGTCCTTAGGTTAGTTAGGTTTCATTAGTTCTAAGTTCTAGGCGACTGATGACATCAGAAGTTAAGTCGCATAGTGCTCAGAGCCATTTGAACCAAAATATTAGCCTATTGTCCGCAGAGGTGGCTTCCATGGCGTTGTTTGTATTTCTCACACACCACGGCCGCGTATTCACATCGTTAATGGAGGGGAGCCATGATGCTTGAAGCCTATAGCCATCCTCTCTATTGAAGTTACATGCTTTCTTAGAGATTTCAATCGCTTCTCTGACTTATCTGATATAAATATTTCTTTCTTAGCCAGCCCACGTAAGTTACTAAAATCGATTTTAACGTCTTTGATGAAATAAAGGAAAATATATTTATATATTTATTATGTAAAAAAATGAAAATGGAAAATGAATGGATGAAAATACTGCTTTAAATATTTTTGTTATTTGCTCTTTCAGTACGAACTTTGTTGTAGAACCCCTTATTTACGTGTGGTAATAAAAATTCATTTAGACAGAATTAAGCACATTTAAAATTACGTGAACCTTAGCAACCATCTCATGCTGATAAATTCATACTAACTGATCAATAACATTTATTTGAAAATTGTATGAATTAAACTTTTTACGTATTTCGGCCTTGGTACACATTTTCTAAATGCAGTGGCTTTTTTTTTAATATTTACTGAATTCTTTCCCGGCGTTAGCTATGGAACACAAGACTGTCTCTGTTAGCATAAAATGGCTAAATATTGCCAAGCCGACCTGAACGTTTAATTATCATTGACAAAACACACTTCACTATACGTTTAAGTTATTTGCTTTAGAAATTGAAAGAACCAATAGATTAACAACTTCAACGTTAATTATCCGCCTATGAATGCACAAATGTAAAACCAGTAATAAATTCAGTCAGCCTCAGGATCGCTGTAAAAGAAAAATATTTCGTAATTCACTGCTAATTTTATCTGCTCCCGATTTACGGGTTTGGTTAATTTTTTAGCGGAACAATTTTTAAATGTGCCGCCGCTGCAAATCCTTCGGTCGTGGCACAGCCCAGCAACACCAACGATAATCGCTAAAAATGCTGAAAATTCTTTAAAAAAATATTACAGATGACATGGGCAGGCTAATTTACATTAGTAATACACAATTTTGATAAATTATAATGTAATTAGACGGCAACAATAATTAAACTCACATTACTTTGTAATTTCTCCTCTAATGGCGGCTAAAGATAGATATAGACAAAAGAAGTCTACTCATTCATAAAATGCTACGTCACAGGTTCCTCTCTCTCTCTCTCAGCTCTCGAGGAAGACGACAAAGGTTCAAATGGGTCAAATGGCTCTGAGCACTATGGGACTTAAAATCTGAGGTCATCAGTCCCCTAGAACGTAGAACTACTTAAACCTAACTAACCTAAGCACATCACACACATCCATGCCCGAGGCAGGATTCGAACCTGCGACCGTAGCGGTCGCGCGGTTCCAGACTGAAGTGCCTAGAACCGCTCGGCCACACCGCCCGGCCGAAGACGACAAAGAACGCACACCATGCAGCGCTATTTATATTATTGCTGACCATTAACATCTCTTTGTAATCCTACAACATTATTTTCCTCTGTGGCTGTATTTTACATTCTTTTCATCGCAGACATTAACACACTTCGTAATTACATTATGAGTATAGAAATATTACAATCATAAATACATCAAGAATATTATTACAGAAAATATTAAAATAATAACGAATGTCCTTTATACAAAATTAATATTTTTTTGTTAAACAATTACAGTACATACGAATTGCTTCATAGCGGCGTACATAGTACAATTAAATGTCATTTCATTTTATTAATAGTGTGTGTGCTGCCAGGGAACGTTACACATCACAGTTCCCGTGATGTTCCAGTGCTGCCAATTTCATACTCTGTTTCAGCCGCGTGTGTCGTTCGAGTTCCTTAATACGTTCTTTAATTTTATGAACGTAGCAGTTGGTACGAGGTCTTGAATCAGAAATGCGCATGTATCACGTGTTCAGGAACTTCTTACATAATTTTGCACAGTAGCTACCTGAAAAAATAATATACAACCGTGCGTGATGTGTTTAATTTTCTCTCTCTGTTGTATTGTATAGAATCGTTAGTTTCTCAAACTCCAGTACTGACAGAAGAGGGACTGTATGGTATGACCCCAGTTGCCTGTCTCATAGTACAACAGAGATCTGAGATAGTGTCACAATATCACATACGTCGTTGTGATGCGCGAGACTTAAGGTACTCACATTGAAGAGTTGCTATGAGCTTCAGTTGTTGTGATAATCATAAAGATTTGGAACCGTCGGCAAATGAACCACGCGTCAAGAAGTGTGAGCAGCAAACTCACACCGATTTACGACGCAGCTATATGGCAGAGATGATCTTGATTAACATAGGAAATACAGAATGACGTAGAGAATATATCGGGTCAGTTTACTAAAAAATCTGCGTATTTTATATGTAGATTAATTCATGGTATTAACTGTGTCCTATTGGTTGGTTGGTTTGGGGAAGGAGACCAGACAGCGTGGTCATCGGTCTCATCGGATTAGGGAAGGATTGGGAAGGAATTCGGCCGTGCCCTTTCAGAGGAACCATCCCGGCATTTGCCTGGAGTGATTTAGAGAAATCGCGGAAAACCTAAATCAGGATGGCCGGACGCTTGATTGAACCGTCGTCCTCCCGAATGCGAGTCCAGTGTCTAACCACTGCGCCACCCCGCTCGGTTAACTGTGTCCTATCCTCAAACATAATGTAGCTCAAACAGAATGTTCTCCTCCGTGCCAGCTAGCATTGATTCCAAAAATATCCATCGTAGACATTCCGCTTTCCCCGTCTCACATTATATCCTGAAAACCATGAATCCAGACAGCCTCGAGCATGCAGTAGTTTTTCGTATCTGCATAGCATTTGACTCCGTAGCAAACGGAGGTTTGTTAACAAAACAAAACCGTAAGCCGCATCTGGATTGAGGATGTTTTGGCAGGGAGGACGCAGGATGTTATCTAGGATGAAGAGCTATCGGCAGGAGTAAAAAGCTGGGGCGTGCCACGGCGAAATGTACTAGAACTCTGGCAGCTCGTATTCTGTATTGTTAAGATTCAAATGGTTCAAATGGCTCTGAGCACTACGCGACTTAACTTCTGAGGTCATCAGTCGCCTAGAACTTAGAACTAATTAAACCTAACTAACCTAAGGACATCACACACATCCATGCCCGAGGCAGGATTCGAACCTGCGACCGTAACGGTCGCTCGGTTTCAGACTGTAGTGCCTAGAACCGCACGGCCACTCCGGCCGGCTATTGTTAAGAGCACGGACAATAAGTAATACAACAGTCTTCTTTTCTGGGCCAGTTTCAACTAAAACATTCGAGATTTGTTGTGGGACATCGTGGAGTATTCCGTCTTCAGTTCCTATAGTCTCATGAAATTTCGGTAGATGGCAGTGCTATAGGCAGCAATCAAAATGGCGTCTGTAACGGAGGTGCGTTCCAAGCAGTGCCGTCATTTTCTTTCGGCAGATATTCATAGGCGTTTGCAAAATGTCTACAGAATGTAACGACAACAACGCTGTACTATTGTACAAATAAGTAATTTTTTTTTCTTCTGATTTTTCGATAAACTTGTGTAATTAATGTTCTGCTTTCATTTCTTTTTTGTTTCATGCCATTGTGTTAAGAAAACTGTAAACAAGTTTCAATGTGAATATTAATGTTTATGTCAAATGTCAAGCAATATTGTAATAGAATTGAAATGTAACAAATGTTGAAACTGTTGTAAGATGTTTAAAATTGTAATTGTGCGTCTGGTCCATACGTAGGCAATGTGTTAGGATATGTATAATGCAAAACCTCGGGTGAATACCCGGTCTGTCAGGGATCGGTAAAAGGTGGATGGCAGGCGAGCGCGGGGAAATGCACGTGGGCGCTGCGCGGCATAACGGGCTCAGCAGTAGTAGTTGGAGTTTGGCATTGGTCTGAGCAACACCTTCTGGAGCGAGGAGGCTCTCCTGGAAGACGTAGTTTCACTGAGCCTCGGGTATGCTGTTCCAACGCCCACACAGCATGGCAAAATTCCGTAGGCACTAAATGGAAAAGTATTGCGACGCTAAGAAGAACTAAAGTGCCGATACGTCAAGAGCCATAGCTGTGGTTGTACGTGTGCTCTGTACCTCGCCATCTAGCCGCCCGCCAACCGCCGCATCGATACAAGCAGGTTGAAACTTTTAGTACTGTATGCGTATGGACCATAGAGTGAACTGTTCAATAAAAACCTAACTTTTACCAGAACTTTCCCCTCATTCAATTATCCTCACGACTAACCTAGGCAGGGTCCTTTCCAAATGTTGTGCAATCCGAGTGTCCCGAAATGACAAATTAAATTTTGTGTTAATAATAATTACTTGCAGACCTAGTTATGTTAGAATGGTGTTTAAAGAACTGTTTTGTTAATGAACCAGTAAATGAATAACGAAGGTCTAACGAAGTTGGAAGGTAACTTTAATATTGATAGAGTAATGAAGTTAAATTATTTCGAGACAGATATAAAGGTATTTAAATGAGAAGTAAATAAGATAAAAAGAGTAGTAACTCACATACTGGAAATCTTGAACGCATGATAATTTCAGTAATCAATTTTTTTAATATAGTGATCATAACAGTTTCAGGATCCCCCCCCCCCTTTTTTTATTCATTTGAATTCTGAAGTGTTCCACGTTGGTTTGACCAGCAAAAGTTAAAGTCAATATATAAGTCAAAATTTATCAGTGTTTTATCTTTATCAAAATTGAAATTTTGTGTGTGGCTCGTAAGTGCTATTTCTAGGGTAACCTATGCCCGATTTTAATCAGATCAATAGACAGTACGAAGCTTTGTAGTATACATTATAGTGTAGTGTTATGTATTCATGGTTTTTCCATATTAGTACAGAATGTGACACTATCAGTTCAATAGATTTTCTGGTTCTAAAATTTTACTATATTATGCAGTGTTACTACGTGTTGTCTTGCATGAATATACATCAACTTGTACAGGGAAGGAACTCAGTTAATGCCTAATTAGGCTGGCGACCGTATTATTATCTAATTGGTAGCATCTTCAGTGTTGCTTTTGGTACATACTGACGTGTAATTGCATTTTGAACTTACTTGACGTATCATTGTTAGTACAGAGTGGGTGTAAGTCTGATTTGCCACCATTCAGGTACACGCGGTCAATATCTATACGAAAATCCTGTCTCGTAAGGTGAAACCCGCTCACTTACCACAGTACAGGCTTTAATGAGTATTGTGTGCCCCACGCGCACGTGACAAGAGGAACAACAGTAAACAAAAGCACGGCGAGTCGTTGGGCGAAGCATCTGTCATCATCGCATCAAGTCTATCCGATCTCCCGCGTGTCAGTCGGAAAGAAACACAGCTCTGATTCGCGCAGTGCTGGAACCTGCGGACACACGCATTCGGGGTGATGGACGGATCACAGTCAAACACCTCGCTGCTCAGCTAGACGTCTCTGTTGGAAGTGCCGGCACTCTCGTCCTCCAGTTGGGGTACTGAGCGGCGTGAGCCCGCTGGGTTGCTCACAACCTAACAGAAGACCATAAAGAGCAACGGAGGACCACCTGTGAGGAGTTGCTTCGGCGGGAACCAGTGCTTGGATCATGGGGAGGCTATTGATGAAGCAAGACAATGGATCCGACATCGACCAGTAGAGTAGCACCATGCGGGTATAGAGGCTCTCACAGTGAAGTGGCGTAAGGCCGATGCATTTAACGGAGAACAATGAAAAATAAAGTTTTTTTAGCCAAAAGGGTGGAAGATAATATGGTGTACTGGAATTCTGAATGAAACCAACCTACTTTCAGAAAAAAGTGTTACAATACTTACTGGACGTCCGTCTTTTATCAAGCTCCCTTCCAAATGACACAGTTGTCTACAATGAAATGGCGATTTTTTTTAAACTGAAGGTGCGCCAACTTAAGGTGTCTGACGGTGTTGTAGACCGAGCTTGCTCAAGCTGCTTCTGCTGCAACAAGTGAAGCATCACTCTAATATCTGATCTGGCCATTGTGCACAAAGGATGACACCGACTTACCAAAGCATCTTTATCCTACCTCGCCAGGAAAGCTATAGCACAAGTTCAGGATCTTGTAATGGAAGTCACAAGAGATTTTATGAAATTTTTATTTACTCTGAACAAGATGAGGGAAGACAATGGCCTTTAACAGAATTTTTAATTTGTTACTGTAAATGTAACTGAAGTGCATCACAATTAATCTGCTTTTAGCAGAATCTTATACGCTCAAAAAAGGAAAATAACAAACAGTGAAATAAAGTCAATTCAAATTAAGGCCGGTATTTGATATTAGTAGACTTCTCTTGGCCAGAAATGCCTTCTCATTACCTTCGTCTTTCTCCGATTTAGTCTCAAACCATACTGTGTACTCATTAGACTGTTCATTCCGTTCAGCAGATCATTTAATTCTTCTTCACTTTCACTCAGGATAGCAATGTCATCAGCGAATCGTATCATTGATATCCTTTCACCTTGTATTTTAATTCCACTCCTGAACATTTCTTTTATTTCCATCATTGCTTCCTCGATGTACAGATTGAAGAGTGGGGGCGAAAGGCTACAGCCTTGTCTTACACCCTTCTTAATACGAGCACTTCGTTCTTGATCGTCCACTCTTATTATTCCCTCTTGGTTGTTGTACATATTGTATATGACCCGTCTCTCCCTATAGCTTACCCCAACTTTTTTCAGAATCGCGAACAGCTTGCACCATTTTATATTGTCGAACGCTTTTTCCAGGTGGACAAATCCTATGAAAGTGTCTTGATTTTTCTTTAGCCTTGCTTCCATTATTAACCGTAACGTCAGAATTGCCTCTCTCGTCCCTTTACTTTTCCTAAAGCCAAACTGATCGTCACCTAGCGCATTCTCAATTTTCTTTTCCATTCTTCTGTATATTATTCTTGTAAGCAGCTTCGATGCATGAGCTGTTAAGCTGATTGTGCGATAATTCTCGCACTTGTCAGCTCTTGCCGTCTTCGGAATTGTGTGGATGATGCTTCTCCGAAAGTCAGATGGTATATCGCCAGACTCATATATTCTACACACCAACGTGAATAGTCGTTCTGTTGCCACTTCCCCCAATGATTTTAGAAATTCTGATGGAATGTTATCTATCCTTTCTGCCTTATTTGACCGTAAGTCCTCCAAAGCTCTTTTAAATTCCGATTCTAATACTGGATCCCCTACCTCTTCTAAATCGACTCCTGTTTCTTCTATCACATCAGACAAATCTTCACCCTCATGGAGGCTTTCAATGTATTCTTTCCACCTATCTGCTCTCTCCTCTGCATTTAACAGTGGAATTCCCGTTGCACTCTTAATGTTACCACCGCTGCTTTTAATGTCACCAAAGGTTGTTTTGACTTTCCTGTATGCTGAGTCTGTCCTTCCGACAATCATATCTTTTTCGATGTCTTCACATTTTTCCTGCAGCCATTTCGTCTTAGCTTCACTGCACTTCCTATTTATTTCATTCCTCAGCGACTTGTATCTCTGTATTCCTGATTTTCCCGGAACATGTTTGTACTTCCTCCTTTCATCAATCAACTGAAGCATATCTTCTGTTACCCATGGTTTCTTCGCAGCTACCTTCTTTGTATCTATGTTTTCCTTCCCAACTTCCGTGATGGCCCTTTTTAGAGATGTCCATTCCTCTTTAACTGTACTGCCTACTGCGCTATTCCTTATTGCTGTATCTATAGCGTTAGAGAACTTCAAACGTATCTAGTCATTCCTTAGTACTTCCGTATCCCACTTCTTTGCGTATTGATTCTTCCTGACTAATGTCTTGAACTTCAGCCTACTCTTCATCACTACTATATTGTGATCTGAGTCTATATCTGCTCCTGGGTACGCCTTACATTCCAGTATCTGATTTCGGAATCTCTGACTGACCATGATGTAATCTAATTGAAATCTTCCCGTATCTCCCGGCCTTTTCCAAATATACCTCCTCCTCTTGTGATTCTTCAACAGGGTATTCGCTATTTCTAGCTGAAACTTGTTTAGTCTTTCTCCTCATTCATTCCTTGTCCCAAGCCCATATTCTCCTGTAACCTTTTCTTCTACTTCTTCCCCTACAACTGCATTCCAGTCGCCCATGACTATTAGATTTTCGTCCCCCTTTACATACTACATTACCCTTTCAATAGCCTCATACACTTTCTCTATCTGTTCATCTTCAGCTTGCGACGTCGGCATGTATACCTGAACTATCGTTGTCGGTGTTGGTCTGCTGTCGATTCTGATTAGAACAACACGGTCACTGAACTGTTCACAGTAACACACCCTCTGCCCTACCTTCCTATTCATAACGAATCCTACACCTGTCATATCATTTTCAGCTGCTGTTGATATTACCCGATACTCATCTGACCAGAAATCCTTGTCTTCCTTCCACTTCACTTCACTGACCCCTATTATATCTAGATTGAGCCTTTGCATTTCCCTTTTCAGATTTTCTAGTTTCCCTACCACGTTCAAGCTTCTGACATTCCAAGCCCCGACTCGTAGAACGTTATCCTTTCTTAGATTATTCAGTCTTTTTATCATGGTAACCTCCCCCTTGGCAGTCCCCTCCCGGAGATGCGAATGGGGGACTATTCCGGAATCTTTTGCCAATGGAGAGATAATCATGACACTTCTTCAATTACAGGCCACATGTCCTGTGGATACACGTTACGTGTCTTTAATGCAGTGGTTTCCATTGCCTTCTGCATCCTCATGTCTTTTATCATTGCTGATTCTTCCGCCCTTAGGGGCAATTTCCCACCCCTAGGACAAGAGAGTTCCCTGAACCTCTATCCGCTCCTCCGCCCTCTTTGACAAGGCCGTTGTCAGAATGAGGCTGACTTCTTATGCCGGAAGTCTTCGACCGCCAATGCTGATTATCAAAATTTAGGCAGTGGCGGGGATCGAACCCGGGACCGAAGACGTTTTGATTATGAATCAAAGACGCTACCCCCCTTTTTTTTTTTTTAATCTCATTTTGTTCGCTTTCGTTCGGTGAATCTGCTCGGGGAGGACGTCGTAAGACCCCCGTTTTGGTTCGTTGTTGATCGATTAACTCAGTTTTTTTATTACAGAGGGCAGCTAACCCTCTGACCGAACACGCTGAGCTACCGTGCCGGCTCCCCTAGAGCACGGGTCTAGCAGACGTTTTTAGATAGAACTTGAAATTACACCTTTTCTCCGTGATCCGATTTTGTTCAGATAGTGTATGTTGCACGAAGCTACGGTCAGGTTATTTGTGAAAACCCCATAGAAAATCGTATAGTACCTTTGGAGATTTGCGTGTTCAAACACACAGACACTCCGGTTTTACAGAGTTATGATTAATATATGAAATAGAAGTATGCGCAAAACACAGGTTTTTAAACAAATTAATATCACGTGTGTCATGAAGTGTTTGTCTTACATAATCACTGACTCAGTTGTTAGATATTCTGTAGCCTGTAGATATGGATCCCGACAACGATATTGTGGATTAATTACTTTTGAATATGTTATGGGAGTATACAGTGATCAACGTTATTACAAATATTTACTATCAAAAACAGTCTTGATCACAAATTACACTCCTGGAAATGGAAAAAAGAACACATTGACACCGGTGTGTCAGACCCACCATACTTGCTCCGTGCACTGCGAGAGGGCTGTACAAGCAATGATCACACACACGGCACAGCGGACACACCAGCAACCGCGGTGTTGGCCGTCGAATGGCGCTAGCTGCGCAGCATTTGTGCACCGCCGCCGTCAGTGTCAGCCAGTTTGCCGTGGCATACGGAGCTCCATCGCAGTCTTTAATACTGGTAGCATGCCGCGACAGCGTGGACGTGAACCGTATGTGCAGTTGACGGACTTTGAGTGAGGGCGTATAGTGGGCATGCGGGAGGCCGGGTTGACGTACCGCCGAATTGCTCAACACGTGGGGCGTGAGGTCTCCACAGTACATCGATGTTGTCGCCAGTGGTCGGCGGAAGGTGCACGTGCCCGTCGACCTGGGACCGGACCGCAGCGACGCACGGATGCACGCCAAGACCGTAGGATCCTACGCAGTGCCGTAGGGGACCGCACCGCCACTTCCCAGCAAATTAGGGACACTGTTGCTCCTCGGGGATCGGCGAGGACCATTCGCAACCGTCTCCATGACGCTGGGCTACGGTCCCGCACACCGTTAGGCCGTCTTCCGCTCACGCCCCAACATCGTGCAGCCCGCCTCCAGTGGTGTCGCGACAGGCGTGAATGGAGGGACGAATGGAGACGTGTCGTCTTCAGCGATGAGAGTCGCTTCTGCCTTGCTGCCAATGATGGTCGTATGCGTGTTTGGCGCCGTGCAGGTGAGCGCCACAATCAGGACTGCATACGAGCGAGGCACACAGGGCCAACACCCGGCATCATGGTGTGGGGAGCGATCTCCTACACTGGCCGTACACCACTGGTGATCGTCGAGGGGACACTGAATAGTGCACGGTACATCCAAACCGTCATCGAACCCATCGTTCTACCATTCCTAGACCGGCAAGGGAACTTGCTGTTCCAACAGGACAATGCACGTCCGCATGTATCCCGTGCCACCCAACGTGCTCTAGAAGGTGTAAGTCAACTACCCTGGCCAGCAAGATCTCCGAATCTGTCCCCCATTGAGCATGTTTGGGACTGGATGAAGCGTCGTCTCACGCGGTCTGCACGTCCAGCACGAACGCTGGTCCAACTGAGGCGCCAGGTGGAAATGGCATGGCAAGCCGTTCCACAGGACTACATCCAGCATCTCTACGATCGTCTCCATGGGAGAATAGCAGCCTGCATTGCTGCGAAAGGTGGATATACACTGTACTAGTGCCGACATTGTGCATGCTCTGTTGCCTGTGTCTATGTGCCTGTGGTTCTGTCAGTGTGATCATGTGATGTATCTGACCCCAGGAATGTGTCAATAAAGTTTCCCCTTCCTGGGACAATGAATTCACGGTGTTCTTATTTCAATTTCCAGGAGTGTATTTATTCCGGTGGCCGGTTTCGATCACAACTGTGATCATCTTCAGACCAATGAGTAATAACCTCATTCTGGTAGTAAATCACTACTCAAGTAGGTTGTTACTCAACGGTCTGAAGATGACCACAGTTGTGGTCGAAGCCGGTCACTGGAATAAATAATTTGTGACCAAGAAAGTTTTTGATAGTAGATATTGTAGATGTTCTGGTATATTTTCTGAGGAGTGTCCCTGAACAGTTGTATGTAGTGGCAAGTTGGTTGTCACGCAGTGCTTACACTACCGGAAAATCCGAACAAAGATGTAAACACAACGTATATTAATCATGTCTTTTGTAACCCCCTGGAAAGTCACTATACGTCAGTGAATTATTGTAGGCTATGACCCGTGGAGTTCGGACTGAGGACGTAGAGGCAGGAGACGTACGGGGCACGAGCAGTGTATGCAATTTCCAGACAGACGGAATCCTCAGCGTCTGCAAGCCCCTGGACCCGAGCTCGGGATCAGCCACGTTCTGGCAGCCCTTATCTTTGTCCAGTTGGGTGTAAAGCGCTGCACGTTCCCTTCTCGCCCGCCGTCCGCGGCTCCTCATCTCGCTTCTTCAAAGGGCAGCATTATATTTTTTATCTTCTCCTTGAACTTCTTTACTTCTTGAGAAGAGAGAATACGGAGGACGGCTCTGTTATTGCGCCCGCGGCTGCCGCGCGGCTGAGATTGGCTTTTTGTGTCAGTGAGCAGCCCGCGATGAAGGCCGCGGGTGCACCCTTTCCTCTTTCTCATACCTCTGTGGCGAGCAGCTCCGTCAGCATCTAATTAAGTCTAATAAACGAATCCCACAGAATTTCGCTGCAAGACAAAAAAATCGGCGCTCCACGATGGAATCATCCGAATGGGACGGAAACCTGTAGATGTGATGTACATGTACAAGAAAACAAATGATTACAAAACTTCCTGGCAGATTAAAACTGTGTGCCCGACCGAGAATCTAACTCGGGACCTTTGCCTTTGGTGGGCAAGTGCTCTACCCAGGCTGTGGCTAAGCCATGTCTCCGCTATATCCTTTCTTTCAGGAGTGCTGGTTCTGCAAGGTTCGCAGGAGAGCTTCTGTAAAGTTTGGAAGGTAGGAGACGAGATAGTTCCAGAAGTAAAGCTGTGAGTACCGGGCGTGAGTCGTGCTTCGGTAGCTCAGCTGGTAGAGCACTTACCCACGAAAGGCAAAGGTCCCGAGTTCGGGTCTCGGTCGGGCACACAGTTTTAATCTGCCAGGAAGTTTCATATCAGCGCACACTCAGCTGCAGAGTGAAAATCTCATTCTGGAAATGATTACAATTTCAGAAAAAGTGCATCATTCATTCAAGTGAAAGAGCTTCTTGAGCAAGTCAATAACGTGCTGGTCCATCTCTGGCCCTCATGCAAGCAGTTATTCGATTTGGCATTGATATTGTTGGATGTGCTCCTGAGGGATATCGTGCCACATATTGTCCCATTGGCGTGTTAGGCCGTCAGAATCCATCCATAGCGCCCCCGTGATATTCTAACACCACGTTCTGTTGCCATTCATTGCAAACCATCCTGGGCTTACATTTCAGCAAGATAATGCCC
Source organism: Schistocerca cancellata (assembly GCF_023864275.1). Classification (NCBI taxonomy): domain Eukaryota; kingdom Metazoa; phylum Arthropoda; class Insecta; order Orthoptera; family Acrididae; genus Schistocerca; species Schistocerca cancellata. The sequence continues at coordinate 29,831,920 of NC_064628.1, forward strand.
GTCCACACACGGCAAGAGTTTCCTCTTGTTGCTTTTTGGCTCGCATTATCTTGCCAAACTCTACCTTGGCCAGCAAAGTCGCCGGATCTCTACCCAAATGAAAACGTTTAGAGTGTTATGGACAGGGCCCTCCAACCATTTCGGGATTTTGATGACTTAATGCTTCATCTGTCGTGATAAACCTCAGGAAGACATCCAAAAACTCTACGAGTCAGTGGCAAAGCTAATAACTTCTTACATAAGGAAGAGATGGGCCAACGCTTTCCTGGCTTTGCTGAATTATTGAAGCTCTTTCTCTTGAATTTTTCTGAAATTGTAATCATTTTCTTGTCTGTACATACACATCGCGTCTACCGATTTCCGTAGCATTAAGATAATTCCATCGTGGTGCGTCGTCCTTTTCGCTTTTTTATTATAATTTTTTTTTCCTTGAGAGCGCACATTACTCACAGCCACTAAATACCTTACTAAATCTGTCAAGAGCGCTAAGGGATTTCAAACATTTGACAATAGACTGATTTTGTTTCATAGTATGTTCTGAAACTAAAAATAACACGTATAAAATACACCAAAGGAATTTGGCTTTTAATGGCACGCGCGTTAGTTATTTTGGAGGGGTGTTGCCAGCTCCATTCACGCCAAAAAGAAAAAAGAAGATATATTGTCGACATCCTGTTCTACTATACATTAAGACGGTTTAAACAAACTGATATGACCCAAATCTTAATTGGATGCCGGTTCAAGTGCAGGAAAACGTGACTTCGTCTAGGTTAGTATGTTTCAGACTCTCCAAACAACATTTCTAATACCACTTGCGTTATAATAGCAGATAACTACATTGTTACGAAGTTGAAACGTCCCCTTAGAACAATTGTACAAGACTATGCTTAAACTGACATACAATATTTTTAGCGCAACGCAATCTGACTATCAAAGATCCCTGCAAAAGAATGGCCCTGAGTAACATTAAACTATACCTTTCACAAATAACTTACCTCATAAAAATCTTCATTACTCGAACTACTGCAATACAGCGAACGCCACTACTGCCAGCTAAATAAAAGATTCAAACTACGGAAGGCACTAACTACTGATAGGGATAGTTAGCAAAAGAAAGATTTTAATAGAGAACAAACAATGTATTTACCTTAATAGTCATAATATATATAGCAGTTCATGACAAATTACAAAACTCCGCCATCTCTCTCCCCACATCCACCACTGCTGGCGGCTCACCTCCAACTGTGCAACGCTACGCGCTGTTCACATCCAGCTGCCGCTGTCCAACACTACAATGGCAGACAACAATGCAAACTAGCCACAGGCTGCACACAGCACAGCCAGTGATTTTCACGTAACGTTGCCAATAAGAAAACATAAACAGCCTACTTACAAAGTCTACCAATAAAACAATCTCGAACTTGCCAAATCCACGTTCACATCGTAATTTAGCATCTCTCTATAAAGGTTTACTGAAAATATTTGAGCTCACTGTAGTGTCGGGGTGCCCATGCACTACTTTCTTGAAAGCCATGTTCCTGTCTCATGAAACTGAACAATCTCAAATTTCCCCTTGGCAGCGTGAAAATCTCCATTCAGTGGTTGTATCACGTTTCTACATGCTTATTGAAAATAAAGCTTCCCACAGTTTTTTTATGTCCAATGCAAACAAAGAAATGCATTTCGGTGTGACCGGAAACATCACAAGATGCCACTGTAACTTCAGCTGAGTGCTTCATCGTAAATAAGATTCCGTAGAAATTTATATGCTAGGGAATGGACGAGAAATAACCAACAGTGACCATTGAAATCACTTGTTATTAGCAACAGCTTTAGGATGTTTAGAGGAGACAAAAATAAACATCTTTATGTGAAAGAAACGTCACAGGTGCACCGTTTCCGCGCTATGGGTCCATAAAGCTTTTGAAGCAAGTGATGTTCAGAGACAGTGCTCAGACTAACACGCGATGAATATTCTTAAAGAGTTGTTCCTGAATGAATTACTACTTGGTGGGGTGGTGGGGGTGGGGGGAAGTTGAACTGTTAGGTGCACGAGACGCCGATAAATATTCCATAAGTTTGGTTGTCCGCTTAGCTAAAGCTGCAGCCATTATTCGTTAAACACCTGGTTGTTTTGAGCCTGATTGTAATCTGAAGGCTCTCCAGTTAGCGTCCAGACCCTCCTATTTATTGTCCAGCCCTATCAGTGTTTCGGCGATGGTTCGGGGGTTCCGTCCTTATTGCACTTGACTGCAGCGCCGGCACCTGTTCCAATATTTGAAGTCATCCAAGTCACCTAAAACCTTTGGGGTCAGGAGTACTGTCCAACACATTCGACTACCCGTGAGTATACAGTATTGCGTATTAACATATGTAGAGGTACGAAATAGTGTTCAAATATCACCGCAATTAGCATCTCCGCTTTCCAAGGAAAGCTGCAAAATATCACAATTTGAGTCGTTCCTGTAATGATAAGTATCGTTTAACACAGTCTGGTACATACGGACAATGTACACAAATGTCATTTGGAGATGCCTCTTCCATCCAAATACATTATTATTAAGAAAGTTCATTTTGATACTTCATACATCATAACTGTGTTTAATAATAGGTGTGATATGATATTTATTTATTTTTGTGACTGGCGCGTCATTTAAGTGACACAAAAGCTTCGACTTTCAGTACTCTGTATATCCTGTTTCCAGCCCTCCTGTACTGAGCAAGGCCTCCATTCAACTGTTGCAGGAGCTGTGTGTTCCCATGACGTGCGAAACATGGACCTGAAGCTGGCTTGGATGTTCATAGTCTTCTTGTTGGGTAAGTACCCAAAACTTGATAGCTCTTAGATTGTGATCAAAGTGCTTGATCCAGTCAGACTACAACAGCCTGATGAGACGGCATCATTAGCGCTATCCACTAGTCGCAATGTGCTTGTTGTGTAACCATTGCGTCAGTGGACACAAAGTGAACCTGGCCTACATAAATAACTCGGCCACGCTGTCCTGTAATTGCCCATATCTCAACACCGTCTGTGAACCCAAATGAAACAAAGATAAAGTAACATTTGAAACGTCCCCTTAGAACAATTATACACGACTGTGCTTAAACTGACACACAATATTTTTAGCGCAACGCAATCTGACTTTCAAAAATTCCTACAAAAGAATGGCCCTGACTAACATTGACCTATACGTTTCACAAATCACTTACCTCACCAAAAATCTCCGTTACTCGAACTACTGCAATACAGCGAGCGCCACTACTGGCAGCTAAATAAAAGATTCAAACTACTGAAGGCACTAACTACTGATAGGCATAGTTAGCAAATGAAAGATTTTAATAGAGAACAAACAATGTATTTACCTTAATAGTCATAATATATATAGCAGTTCATGATATCCAGTATTGCAAATTTCAAAACTCCGCCATCTCTCTCCCCACATCCACCACTGCTGGCGGCTCACCTCCAACTACGCAACGCTACGCGCTGTTCACATCCAGCTATCCAACACTACAATGGCAGACAACAATGCAAACTATCCACAGACTGCACACAGCACAGCCAGTGATTTTCATACAGAGCGCTACGTAACGTTGCCAATAAGAAAACAAACAGCCTACTTACATAGCCCCCATGCTCCCCACAAAAAATTTTACAAATTGTTTTGGGCACTGGCCAATACAGATTTGAAAAAATTTTTCATAATTACAGTAAGAAAGATATAAAATGCACACACTTATTAATACAATGTTGGTCAAAAGCTAAAATTTTCTCCCAGTCCATAAAGACAGTCTTGATCATTCATCATAATAATAATTACAGTTTTTTTTCACAAAGTCTCATTACTAAAAGAAATTGCACACAGAAGTAGTCGATTTCCATGCAGTCTTGAAGAAGTAGTGTTGTCCTTCCAACGGAAAGACAGTGCTGACTCTTGACATGCAGACAGGTAATGGGCCACAACAGAGCAAACCCACAGCAGAGACAGTCGAAGTTTTGAAGAATATTGGTAGGTAGGTCATCACAGAGTAGACCCACTGTCGCTCGCTGTATTGCAGTAGTTCGAGTAACGGAGATTTTTGGTGAGGTAAGTGATTTGTGAAATGTATAGGTTAATGTTAGTCAGGGCCATTCTTTTGTAGGAATTTTTGAAAGTCAGGTTGCGTTGCGCCAAAAATATTGTGTGTCAGTTTAAGCACAGTCGTGTATAATTGTTCTAAGGGGACGTTTCACATTTTCTGCACAAGAGAGGAGGGGGCAATATTGAAAATATACTTTGACAACAAGTTTTCAGTTTATCAAAGTGTGCAGCGTACAAGACAGCACAACAACCATTCATAAAGCTACAAATTTGGTAATCCCATGGACACCGAACAAAATAACGTGTCAAACAGGAAGGCGACGACCGTCTCGCTTCAGCCGTTTACCCATACCTCTCACCCGAACTCTGAGCCTGTGCTACACTTTAGACAGGTAACCTAAGATATATCTGTCAAACATGTTTGTTCAATATTAATTATACTAGACTACAATTAAAACTGGAAATGCAAAAACACTGCAGCACATCCGTTAATACCGTCAGATCTGAAGCTTTCTAAGCCAACTGCAGGAAATGGTATCAAAACTAAATACCTGCTTTTCAAAATTTATTTTCTTTTCACCATTATGACGAAAACATCAGCGGTATCTTTCCATGTTATTTTTGTTGAGCGTGACAGGTCTCTCTTTCCGTCACTGTGATTTTGCTTCAGTTTCAGATTTTTAATTTTAGTATCAACATCAGTCCGCAGCTCGCGGTCTCGCTTGCCAAGCACGGGGTCCCGGGCTCGATTCCGGGCGGGCTCAGGGATTTTCACCTGCCTCGAGATAACTGGGTGTTGTGTCGTCTTCATCATCATTCATCCCCATTAAGGTCGGAGGAAGGCAATGGCAAACCATCTCCACTAGGACCTTGCCAAGGAAGTCGGTGCGGGTCTCCCGCATCGTCCCTCTACGCTCTGTCAAGGAGTATGGGACTTCTTCATCATATCAACATCAGAGATATATATTAATTAAAACATCTCTTGATTATACTTTTCTCATCTGCAGCTCCCCTGTATTTTGTAGCTTTCTTTCCTAATTCGTCGGTTGCACTGGGTTTAACCATATGAGTATGCAATTTCGGATGATGCAGTGAACAGACACTACAAATTTTGGAAACATATAGCGCTTAGCACAGAACTGAAATGTGCGCCCATTTATTTTTCAGGACAGCGATTTTGATTACCAATAAATCTTGCATTTGAGAAACTGCGGCTATATCATTTCCCTGGAGTTGGATACTGAATGCTTTCCTCAAACGGCATTGATGTACCTGAAGGGTCTTGAGTGTCACTAATTGTCTCATACACTTTTGTTTCGTTTAATTTTGTTATTATATCCTACACTCAAATGATGTGATGTCAAACAAAAAAGGGAATCTTGTGAAGTGTATGTACTAACAAGACTGGCATTATGTAGTTAAATTTTGTAATTTTAGAGTCCTCCTTCTTAGAGCCTACTAATTTTTTAATCATCCCACTACAAATTCTTTTCCTAAAAGAGGTTATCCTCTCCTTCTTAGAGCCTACTAATTTTTTAATCATCCCACTGAAAATTCTTTTCCTAAAAGAGGTTATTAGTAGTATCAAACTTTTCGTTGTTATTGATCAGTAAGTTTGTAGCCACGTCATCATCTTCCGCTTTCTGATTTCCTTCCTCTTCTACGCTCTGTTTACGCTCTCAGTCTCTTATAATATTCTTCCAAGTTCTATTTAGTTTCTGTTCCATAGCATGGGTCTCATATTGTGTGTCCCTCCTCGCGCTGTAAGAGCGTTGCCTGGAAATGAAAGGTTCTTGATATCAACCTTGAACCAAACGTTTTTTGCCTGAGTAGGTATGAACAATCTTCCTTTTTTTTATTTTTCGTTCTGGTAAATCCTCAACTCTATCACTAGTCTTGCAGCGAGAATAAGTTATAGTTGTTAGCCTTCGTACACAGCTCCACCTATGTTCGAGATGTGGATTTGCATTTCACTCATGACTACAAGGATGATGTGGATATGCATTTCACTGACGAGTGAAATGCGGCGGCAGCCGCAGGCACATACTGGCAGCAAAGCAAGTAATGTGATTCGAAACACAGGCAGCAAAAGCTGGAGTGGAGGAAGCGCGAGAGGGGCTCGTATCCCACCTGCTGTAGGCGTGGTGCCACCGCCCACTGTGCGGGGTCAACACCTCCTACCTTACTCAGATTATTTTAATGATATAAAAATTCATTGTAGGGGTAGACCATCCTTCCACAGGTATGCCACAATCCTTTGTTGAGCACTCAACATTTCTTAGAAGAGTGTAAACTCTTAGACTGCAACTTTTACGAGAAGTGGTAAACTTCGCGGCACACACAGTACCGTATGATCCCGCTAGAGGAGACAAAACAAAATGGAGCAGCCTACAACAGTTTTATAAATGGGGTGAACCATTTTTTCTGTAATTCAGCAGAGGGCGCAGACACTATTATACGCCAGGATCGTCGTCTCAGGATGATGTATAGGATATTGGGGGTGGTGGAATCAGAAATAGTCCCTCAACATCATGCTTCACTTACAGGGTGTTTCAAAAATGACCGGTATATTTGAAACGGCAATAAAAACTAAACGAGCAGCGATAGAAATACACCGTTTGTTGCAATATGCTTGGGATAACAGTACATTTTCAGGCGGACAAACTTTCGAAATTACAGTAGTTACAATTTTCAACAACAGATGGCGCTGCAAGTGATGTGAAAGATATAGAAGACAATGCAGTCTGTGGGTGCGCCATTCTGTACGTCGTCTTTCTGCTGTAAGCGTGTGCTGTTCACAACGTACAAGTGTGCTGTGGACAACATGGTTTATTCCTTAGAACAGAGGATTTTTCTGGTGTTGGAATTCCACCGCCTAGAACACAGTGTTGTTGCAACAAGACGAAGTTTTCAACGCAGGTTTTTATGTAACCAAAGGACCGAAAAGCGATACAATAAAGGATCTGTTTGAAAAATTTCAACGGACTGGGAAAGTGACGGATGAACGTGCTGGAAAGGTAGGGCGACTGCGTACGGCAACCACAGAGGGCAATGCACAGCTAGTGCAGCAGGTGACCCGACAGCGGCCTCGGGTTTCTGTTCGCCGTGTTGCAGCTGCGGTCCAAATGACGCGAACGTCCACGTATCGTCTCATGCGCCAGAGTTTACACCTCTATCCATACAAAATTCAAACGCGGCAACCCCTCAGCGCCGCTACCATTGCTGCACGAGAGACATTCGCTAACGATATAGTGCACAGGATTGATGACGGCGATATGCATGTGGGCAGCATTTGGTTTACTGACGAAGCTTATTTTTACCTGGACGGCTTCGTCAATAAACAGAACTGGCGCATATGGGGAACCGAAAAGCCCCATGTTGCAGTCCCATCGTCCCTGCATCCTCAAAAAGTACTGGTCTGGGCCGCCATTTCTTCCAAAGGAATCATTGGCCCATTTTTCAGATCCGAAACGATTACTGCATCACGCTATCTGGACATTCTTCGTGAATTTGTGGCGGTACAAACTGCCTTAGACGACACTGCGAACACATCGTGGTTTATGCAAGATGGTGCCCGGCCACATCGCATGGCCGATGTCTTTAATTTCCTGAATGAATATTTCGATGATCGTGTGATTGCTTTGGGCTATCCGAAACATACAGGAGGCGGCGTGGATTGGCCTCCCTATTCGCCAGACATGAACCCCTGTGACTTCTTTCTGTGGGGACACTTGAAAGACCAGGTGTACCGCCAGAATCCAAAAACAATTGAACAGCTGAAGCAGTACATCTCATCTGTATGTGAAGCCATTCAGCCAGACACGTTGTCAAAGGT